>NW_020685620.1:0-3713 GCF_002925995.2 Terrapene triunguis
GCCCCTTACTGAAACTTAGTGGAGGTTTTTGGTTGGCCCTCTCCCAGTACCAAAAGCCAGGGGAAGGGCCAATGAGAAATCAAGGCCTTGAGACTGACAGTCCCCAGGGCCAATGGGGAGAGGCTACTGCTCTAGGTCAGCCTCGTTGACAGGACAGGTAGGCCAAAGAGGGAGTCAGGAGCCCGTCCTCTGTGTGAGCTGGAGCTGCCTGCCAGAGAAGGGCAGAGCTAAGGGGAGAGCAGCAGCCTGAGCTGGGCTGGAGGCAGAGCAGCAGCAGTGCTGAGGCAGAGGGGAGCTGGGGCTGGATCAGTCCAGAGCCGGGTGCTGTGAGCAGCTGGGGAGAGCGAGGGGGACCCTGGGCAGAAGGCCCGGTGCAGGGAGACGCCCCCAGCCAAGGGTCCCTGCAGGCCAGACTTGGAGCGGGAGCATAACCCCGACAGGAGAGGGCTGATGCTGGGAAGAAGGGTCCTGCCACCTAGAGCCTGAGGGCCTGTGGCCACCGTCAGTGCACATGTCTGACCTACAGCATCCCTGCAGCACAGCCAGGGCCTGGGCAGGAGGCCTGGGACATGCTAGGAACAGACTGAACTGCTCTGGCTTTCCAGAGACGCTGTTTGTGGTTCATCCCACAGAGCGAGGTGACGTGTTTTCCTTTCACCTTTCCCATTTTTTCCTTATTTTTTTTTAATCACTTGCTGTTTAATAAATTGTATTTGTTCTGAACTCTATGCAAAGGTCAGAGAAAAGGTCAGGGAAGCATCCAGAGGGGAAAGAGCACCCCGGAGTGGGCCCATCCTCACCCCTATCCTGAGTGATCACAACAAGATTGGGAGTCGAGCCCCTCAGGAATCCTGGGCCCAGCCTGGTCGGGGTTACGAGGGTTCTGCCACACAGGAGATTGAAAGTGGAGTCCTCAGGATGAGGCAGGCTCTGGGTGAAGGAAGAGGGAGCGAGGATTCAGATCCTTCTGCTATTTGATTTCACCGGGGTGGTGTATAAGCCAGGAAAATTCCTCCCAATAGTGGGACCATTTCCCTGCTTACCTCTGCGCATGTTTACTGTTTTTTGTAATGTTTATTAAATATTTTAGGGAAAAAAGTGTCCGAGCCACCACCAGCGAGAGTTGCTAGCCACACTCTGAGGCCAGGAAAAATTTGGTTGTGAGAGCCCCTGGGCTAGATGATCGTGATGATCCCTTCTGACCTTAAAGTCTGTGAGTCTAACCGAAGCCAGACACAGCGAGGAGAAGTGCAGTGCGGTGGGTTTATCGCTAGGACTGTAGCGACACAAACAAACCCTGCTCCCGTTTCTCTACTTTGGGTGTACTGAGCATGCGCACCCGAACTGAGCATGCCCAGTAACCTTCGCTGTAGCCACTGCCCTCTCTCTGCCCTTACTTCTGTTTACAATTTGCTGCCTCTGTAGCGACGCAAACAAACCGGCTGGGGTTTAGGGTGTGGGAGAGTAGGTCTCTAGTGGGTCTGGGGCGGGGGGTGCTGTGCAGTGGGGGTTGGGGAGATCTGTGTGTGTTGGGGGGCTGTGCAGTGGGGGAGATCTGTGTGTGTCGGGGTGCTGGGAAATGTGGGGGGTCTGTGCGGGGCACTGTGCAGTTGTGGCAGTGGGGCGGTGGGGGGCACTGGGCAGTGAGGGAATCTGTGGAGGGGCTCTGGGCGGGGAGGTGCAGGGCACTGTGCAGTTGTGGGAGGGATGTGGGGGGTCTCCAGCTAGGGGGCACTGGGCAGTGAGAGGATCTGTGGGGGGGTTCTGAGTGGGTGGGGGAGTGGTCTGTGGGAGGGCACTGGGCATGGGGGTTTGTGGGGGTCTCTGGTGGTGTGGCACTGGGCATAGGGAGTCAGAGGGGTGCTGGGCAGGGGGGGTAGCATGGTGCAGCATGGGACTGCTGAGAAGGGGAAGAAGCACGATGGGAGCGCAGGACCGGGCTGGCCAGTGTATGTCTGACAGCTCCCGGTTTGTAAACAGTGCCCTTGTATTGGGCTGGGTGGAACGGGGCTGTCCCTGCCATGCCATGACCCATCTCATCTCCCATTGCCCCCGGCCAGTCCGTCGCTCTGAAGACTCTGCCCCCCTGCCCCATGTCCCCATTTCCCCCATGGGGGCTCACAAATATGTTTAGCACCAAGCCCACAAAAGGTTAATCCAGCCCTTATTGGGGTGCAGGCTCTGGGATGGAGTTGGGGTGCAGGAGGGTTGCAGGCTATGGGGAGTTTGAGTGAGGGGTGCAGGCTCTGACCTGGGGCATGGGATTGGGGTACAGAAGGGGGCTTTGGGAGGGGGTTAGCAACTCAGCACGTTATATAAAAGAAATGAGCTGCAGTGAGTGATTTCATCTAGACATAGAAACTGATAGAAGACACTTTTACATATTCAAAATGTGAGAGGCAGAGTTTGAGGGAGGGAGGGGGGAGGGGGTGTCTGTACAATATTTCACCACATTCAGTTTCCTGGCTGGAGCAGTAACGTTGCCCTGCGCAGGGCTGCCCAGAGGATTCAGCGTCCAGGAGCGGCCTCGGACAGCGTTGGAGCCACAGTGGTGCAGCGCGCCAGGGCCGCTCCCGGACGCGGCGTACTGAGACACAGGGGCTTGGGGGATGACAGAGGCGGGGGCAGCCTCCGACATACTCGTGGGGGCCCCTGTGGAAAATTGCCCCACTTGCCCCCCCCCCCGGGCAGCCCTGGCCCTGGCCCTGCAACACTTGTATAGGATAGAGAGGAGCTGCGGTGATTAAGCTTTGATAGGCTAGGAATTGGAGTCCTGTGCCTTTAAGACCCCAGTCCCAGGAACCCGCCCTCTGCTTCGGGGCTGACATGCAGTGTCCTGTGAGCAGAACGAAAACAGCCTCTGCCCCCCCCACACCCCTAGATTAGCGAGCACAGTGGGTGGCTCATCCCACGGGGTCACTGTTCCCCCCCTCCCCCTCCCCAAACGGGGGTTTTGTCCCCGCACGGGGTCTGGCAGCGTCTCCCCCCCCCCCCGGCTTAACCCCGGCTCCCACCCCCCACCACCGATTTTTCCACTTCAGCCCCTCTTCTGCCGCTAGCTACAGTAGCTTGAGCCCCCCTGGCCAGTAAATTACTGCCCCCTGCTCAGACCCTGACAGCCCCCCCCGCTGTGCTTTGCCCCCCTTAATCTTTTTAACTTCCCCCCAAAGAGGAGGCAGCAAATCGTAAGCAGAAGTAAGGGCAGAGAGAGGGCAGTGGCTACAGGGAAGGTTACTGGGCATGCTCAGTTCGGGTGCGCATGCTCAGTACACCCAAGTAGGGAATTGGGACCGAGACCCCGCTCGGCGGGAAGGTAAGAGAGACCCCCCCACCCCCGGGCTGCTCCCAGCGGAGCTGGCTGCAATTCCTGGCCCTGGGCCCAGGAAAGCTGCCGCCCGTTCCCGGTGTGTGCGGGGCAAGGGGAGCCGGGCCGTGCTGGGGCTGGAACAGACACACGTGGGGGGACTGAGGGCGGTGGGAGCCGGGATGCAGGGGGTAAAAGACCCCCAGATGGGGTGAGCCAGCTGCAGTGGTTGCAAAAATAAGGGGGGCGGGGTAGAGGGGCTTTTCCTGCCCCCCTTCCCAGGCTCTCAGCTCCCATTTCCCAGGGCCGTGTCCTTAAAGGCCAAGTGCATCGCAGAGCCTGGACAGGGCCCTTCTCCTGTATAAGATGCTACTGAGCTGCTAAAGGAGACTTGATCCAGGGAAATATT
>NW_020685621.1:0-1859 GCF_002925995.2 Terrapene triunguis
GACATCATGCCATGCAAAGTCAGCAAAGCCGGGCATTACGTGCAAATGGATGGTTTTCCACAATAACCTACACAATGCTGTGCACAATACTGAAATGTACTGAGTACAGTTGTTTATATTGCACTAGCACCTGAAACAAAACTACTGAAGATAGTTAAGTCCCAAGCAGACTGTGAAGAGCTACAAAAGGATCTCTCAAAACTGGGTGAAGGGGCAACAAAATAGCAGATGAAATTCAATATTGATAAATGCAAAGCAATGCACATTGGAAAACATAATCCCAACTATACATATAAAATGATGGGGTCTAAATTAGCTGTTACCACTCAAGAAAGAACAAGGAGTAATGATCTCAAGTTGCAATGGGGGAGGTTTAGGTTGGATATTAGGGGAAAATTTTTCACTAGGAGGGTGGTGAAGCACTGGAATGATTTACCTAGGGAGGTGGTGGAATCTCCTTCCTTAGAGGTTTTTAAGATCAGGCTTCACAAAGCCCTGGCTGGGATGATTTAGGTGGGGATGGGTCCTGCTTTGAGCAGGGGGTTGGACTAGATACCTCCTGAGGTCCCTTCCAACCCTGATATTCTATGATCTTGGAGTCATTGTGGATAGTTCTCTGAAAACATCCACTCAATGTGCAGCAGCAGGACCAAGTACTGATTTTGCCCTAGATCCCTAAGTGGCCCCCTCAAGGATTGAACTCACAACCCTGGGTTTAGGAGGTCAATGCGCAAACCACTGAGCTATCCTTCCCCCCTATCCTTTTTAGATCTAAAAAAAGATATATTGGAACTGGAAAAGGTTCATTAAAGGGCAACAAAAATGATTAGGGATAATGATTACGGCTGCCATACGAGGAGAGATTAATAAGACTGGGACTTTTCAGCTTGGAAAAGAGCTGACTAAGATGGGGATACGATAGAGGTCTATAAAATCATGACTGGTGTGGAGAAGGTAAATAAGGAAGTGCTATTTACTCCTTCTCATAACACAAGAACTAGGGGTCACCAAATGAAATGAATAGGCAGCAGGTTTAAAACAAACAACAGGAAGTATTTCTTCACCCAACCAGGGCCGGCTTTAAGCCGATTTGGCCGATTCCCCGGAATGGGGCCCCGCGCCTAAGAAGGCCCCGCAACGTCCGGGGCTGCCGGCGGAGCGAGGAAAAAAAAAAAAAGCCGCGTCCTGCTTCTCCGCCCTCCCTCCAGCGCTTGCGCCTCCATACAGCTGATCAGCGCAAGCCTGGGAGGGAAGGGTGAGGAGGAGGAATGCAGCGAAGACGCGGGGCCAGGGCGGGGATTTGGGGAGGGATCCAATGAGGCAGTGAGGGGGCGGGGCTGGGGCGGGGCCAGAGCGGGGATTTGGGGAGCGATCCAATGGGGCAGTGAGGGGGCGGGGCTGGGGGAGGAGCCAGGGCAGGAATTTGGGGAGGGATCCAATGGGGCAGAGAGGGGACGGAGTCGGGGTGGGGCCGGGGCGGAGTTGGGGCGGGGGGGCGCAAGACAATTCGTGTCCAGGCGTGGGGCCCCACACCTGCTAAAGCCAGCCCTGCACCCAACACACAGTCAACCTGTGGAACTCCTTGCCAGAGGATGTTGTGAAAGACAAGACTATAACAGGGTTCAAAAAAGAACTAGATAAACCATGGAGGATAGCTCCATCAATGGCTATTAACCAGGATGGGCAGGGGTGGTGTCTATGTTTGCCAGAAGCTGGCAATGGGCGACAGAGGATGGATCACTTAATGATTACATGTTCTGTTCATTCCCTCTGGGGTACCTGGCACTGGCCACTGTCGGGAGACAGGATACTGGGCTAAATGCACCTTTGGTCTGACCCAGTATGGCCGTTCTTATGTT
>NW_020685622.1:0-3111 GCF_002925995.2 Terrapene triunguis
GCAGCTTGCTGTGTGCTCCACAATCTCTGTGAGAGCAAGGGGGAGACCTTTATGGCGGGGTGGGAGGTTGAGGCAAATAGCCTGGCTGCTGATTACGCCCAGCCAGACAGCCGGGCGATTAGAAGATCCCAGCGGGACGCCCTGTGCATCCGGGAGGCTTTGAAAGCAAGATTCCAGACTGAGCAGGCTAACAGGTGACTGTTAAGTTTGTGGACACAGATGCTGAACCTGCCCCCGTTTCTTTACCCAGTTCATTTTGACTATCCTTTCCAGTTACATACCCTCTTCACCCCCTTCCCCTTCCCAAAAAATAAAATCAGTTCTATTTAGTTAATGAACACCGTTGTCTGTATTGCTGTTTTCGCGGGAATGTTTTAAACCGGGGACGCAGACTGTGGCGGGGGGCGGGTTTAGTGTTCTGATGCAAATGATGCTTCTAAACTCCCAGAATGACAGGCTCCGCACTGGTGCACTGGTTATTTCAATGGAGCCTGCCAGCACCCCTGGGGGGGACTGCGTGTATGTGTCGGCTATGTGACTTTCTGGCAGGGGGGGTAGGGTTACAGATCCCCTGCTGCGTGGATCTGTGAGCCAGGATAAGGACCGCTGCATAAGATCTGTAACTGCCCTCCCCCGCCACAAAGTCACAGAGCAACCCCCCCAATCCCACAGAACATGAAAACCACCTCCAAGACTGACCAGGGTAACCAGTGACTGCACTGTGTATGTGTACTGATGCTGGACCTGACCCCGCCTCTGTACCCTGCTAAAGGTGACTGTCCTGTCCAATTACCAAGCCCCTTCCCCCCCTTCAGACAGACTCTCCTCCAAAAGAACATGATGGAAACAGTAATGAACAGAAACAAATATTTTATTGTGAACCACACATGAAACGTGGGGGGTGAAACTTGGACGGGGGCTTGTGTGAGGTGGGTAGGAAAGGACTTATCAAATTTTGGGGAATGAGAGCCTTCTAGTGCTAGAGCAGTCTGCAGGGGTTGACTGAAAGTTTTAACGGCCCTTGCCGCCCCTCCTTCTTTGGACTTTGGGTGAGGGTGGTGTGGGACTTGGTGGCGGGGGAGGGCGGTTAGAGATAGACTGCAGCGGGGCTCTGTCCTCCTGCCTCCGGTCTTGCAGAACATCCACAAGGCGCCGGAGCGTGTCCGTTTGCTCCCTCATTAGTCCAAGCAGCTTTTCAGTAGCCTGTTGGTCCTCCTGACGCCACCTCTCCTCCCGTTCCATGACTGCTCGGTGCATTTGTGACAAGTTCTCCCTCCACTGTGTCTGCTGGGCTGCCTGGGCTCAGGAGCAGCCCATTAGTTCTGAGAACATGTCTTCACGCGTCTTCTTCTTCCTCCGCCTAATCTGCGCTAGCCTCTGGGAGTGTGCTGACAGGCTGGGTTGGGAGACAGTCGCAGATGTGTCTGTGTGAATTGTAAAAAGGGAGTGAATTCCTGAGACAGATAAATGAAATTGTACACAAAGAACCTAGTCTTTCTCTGTGAACAAGACCATGCACTGCACCTCTCACATGCGCACTCAGGACAAGGTCGAATTTTCGGCCCTCGCCTTCAGTGCCTGTGGACTTGCGGTGGTCTTGGAGTGATCTGAGAAGCGTGGCTGGAGACCTGAACTTCTGTAGCGGGCAATCATGGTAAGCCGTAGACTTGTGGTTGCTTAAAACTCTATTAGTAGCACTGGCCTCCTTTCACATTGAAAGCAATGCCAGTCTCTGCTGCCAGCAATCAGGACAGCATCAACTCTGCCCCTGTCCCACCCCCTCGCGGCTGTCCCAGGGAAAGATCCCTGTATGCTGCCCCTCTCCCTCCACCGCGTGGCTGTAAAGCAGTCCCAATACTAACATTCCCCTCCCTAATTCAAAGCAGGGCATCATGAGCGACATCACCCTCCTGAGGATCTCGGACACCCAGAAGGAACGCATGCTTAGGGAAAGCATGCAGAAACCAGGGCCGTATGCTGCCATGCTCTGCCGTGCGATGATCCCAGAGTACTTGATTGTGGCGTGGCGGGGACACGTGTGCTACCACGGAGGGCCCAGTAAGATCGCCCTACCAGGAACCTGATAAACAGGCTGGAAATCTACCTCCATGAGACCTACGAGGAGTTCTCCTATGAGGATTTCTCATCAATCCCCGGCCATATTGACCGGATTTTCGCCTAGGTGCACTGGGACTATAGAGTGGAGCGTCTTGGGCCGCAGAATCATGAAGTACCGGACATTGTAAAATTTTTTTAAAATACTTGGGACTAAATTGTGAAGAGCCTAAGGCAGAGAAATCATGAGAAACCCTTTGTTAGCATTGTAAATATTCCAGTTTTGTAGCAGATAATTTTTTACTTGTTTAAAGCACTTTGGTAAAAACACATTGTTAATATTATGAATATTCCCGTTCTGTTAAAAATAAATGTTTACATGTTTACAGCACTTACTGCTTGATCCTTCCCCTGATTCTGTGTCCGGGGTAAGGGATGGGGACGGTTGGTACGGGATCTCGGTAAGGGTGATGAAGAGCTCCTGGCTGTCGGGGAAATCAGCGGTGCCAGCGCTGTTGACTGCCTTGTCCTCCTCATCTCCTTCTTCATCTTCCCCGTCCGCTAACATGTCCGACGAGGAACCGGCCGCGGACAATATCCCATCCTCAGAGTCCACGGTCACGGGTGGGGTAGTGGTGGCGGCCGCACCCAGGATGGAATGCAGTGCCTGGTAGAAACGGGATGTGTGGGGCTGGGATCCGGAGCGTCCGTTTGCCTCTTTGGTTTTTTGGTAGCCTTGTCTCAGCTCCTTGATTTTCACGCGGCACTGCATTGCATCCCGGCTGTAGCCTCTCTCTGCCATGGCTTTAGAGATCTTCTCGTAGATCTTAGCATTCCTTCTTTTGGAGCGCAGCTCTGAAAGCACGGACTCATCGCCCCACACAGCGATGAGATCCAAGACTTCCCGATCAGTCCATGCTGGGGCCCTCTTTCTATTCTGGGATTGCACGGTCACCTCTGCTGGAGAGCTCTGCATCGTTGCCACTGCTGCTGAGCTCACCACGATGAATACAGATCCAAACCCCTTGGATCTTAGAACAAGGAGAAATTAACCAT
>NW_020685623.1:0-8539 GCF_002925995.2 Terrapene triunguis
CTAGTCACACCACCTAAGGCGATCCTGTTTAGATGAGCTTTGTCAGAGAGTCAGGGTAGTTGCTCTAAAGGTGACTATTTCTTTTGTTTTAATCTGGTCTCCTCTCTATTTTTGCTACATCTGATTTTTAATTAGTCCATTTGAGTCATAGGCCACGTCTACCTTACCTGTAGATGGCACTGCTGTGATCGATGCAGTGGATGTTGATTTAGTGGGTCTAGTGAAGATCTACTAAGTCAATGGCAGAGCGCTCTCCCGTCGCCTCCGGTATTCCAGCTGCCCAAGAAGAGTATAATAAGTCGGTGGGAGAGCGTCGCCCGTCGACACAGCATGGTGTAGACACCATGGTAAGTCAGTGTTGTATCCACCAGGCAAAGTATTAACAACTTCAACAGAACTTTATTTACAGTGCAAGTCTCTTCTCCAAGCTGTAGCTGCACACTCTGTAACTCTCCCAGCCTCCTCAACTCCTCCCCCCGCCTTCCTGTTTCCTGTCCTTTCAGACTCCCAACAGCCAGTGCTCCCAGTTCTAATAATTACAAGCAGCATCTAAACACCACATTCCCTCCTCTCTTAAGAAACTTTCCAAATTAAAATAAACATTGTTGTTCTAACCCCAGGAACAAATATGAAACAAGACACTATACTGTTGGCAGGAATATTGCACTGAAAACACTGTAGATACTACATAACATAGTCTTTAGTCCAGGCAGGTGGTCGTCTGAGTCTGACAGGCCATCTCTCAAGCCCCGGTTCCAGTGCAATGTCTTGTTGTGTTGGTTCTACAGTGAAGTCATCCAGTGCAGACTGGGTATTGGCATAATCTCCTCTTGGTGCATAGGCAGGTGCAAGATAAGAAGCATTCCATACCCGCCCATCAGAAAGTCGATAGGTGTAAGGTCCCTTCTTAAGAGGAGCTGTGAATTTATGGTCCCCTTTGCATAAGATTCCAGGTTTTCGTATTCTAACAAAGGAACCACTCTCAAACTTTGGTTCCTTAACACCCCGCCGTTTGTCTGTGAAAGCCTTAGACTTTGCTTGGTTCTGTTCAACTGTCTTTCTCACATCATCCTTGTTTGGGGCATCAGGTCGTGCCTTTAACAATCCAGCAATGTTCAGTTTAGTAGTCATCTGTTTCCCATGAAGTAACTCTGCGGGTGATCTTTGCGTTGTGGCATGTCGTGTAGCCCGGTATGCTTGCAAGAAATCAGTAGTGAAGGGTATCCACAATCGCCCTTCCAGTTTAGCTGTTTGCAAACTCTCTTTCAAACTTCTGTTAAACCGTTCGATTTCTCCATTGGCTTGAGGGTAATATAGGGATGACCTCCTGTGTAAAATGTTCCTCTCTGCTAGAAAAGTTTCAAACTCCAGGGAAGTAAATTGACTACCATTATCTGAAACCAGTTCTTTGGGGTTACCTTCCCAGCTAAAAACTGAAGAGAGAAACTTAATTACTGTAGCAGAAGAAATTTGCGATGTAAACGCTACCTCAGGCCATTTTCTGAAATAGTCTATTAAAGTGATGGCATAACGACAGTCAATTGGAGCAGTGTCAAAGGGTCCTACAATGTCAATCGCCACTTTTTCCCATGCAGATTCAGGAAGAGGAACAGGCTGTAGTGGAGGGTTACATGTCACTGCTGTCTTATCATGCATTTGGCAAGTGACACAGGATTTTATGAGTGCTTCAGTTTGAGAGTCCATCCCTGGCCACCAATACAGATCCTGTAGTCGGTGTTTGGTTCTGACAATTCCTTGATGAGTATCGTGTGCCAGGTGTATGAGTTTTGACTGTAATTCTTCTGGCACAAGTAGCAGGTGTGTACCTCGTAGCACACAGCCATCGAGCAAAGAAAGTTCATCCCGAACTCTAAAATAAGGCAGCAAAACTGGGTCAAGGTTTTTAGGGTTACTGGGCCATCTCTTTGTCAGAAATTCCCGTCGTTTTTGTTGAATTGGACACGCTGAACAAGCAGCTTGAAATTGTTCTCTTGTAACTGCAGTAAGAGTGCTTGTAATAAGCGCAACTACTACATCCTCATCCTCTGGTGGACCATCTGGTGAAGGCAAAGGCAGGCGAGAAAGGCAATCAGCTACCACATTTTCATTTCCAGGCTTATATTCCAGTTCATAATTGAAAGAGAGTAGTCTTGCAGACCATCTAGCAATACGATATCCTGCTCTTCCCAGTCCTTTCGTGGTGAGCAACGTCGTCAAAGGGCTGTGGTCTGTGCGCAACTTGAACGTGCAGCCCCACAGGTAAGTTCTCCATTTTTCAGTAGCCCAGACACAAGCAAGTGCTTCTTTTTCAACTGTAGAATATTTTCTCTCAGCATTACTTAGTGTCCTTGAAGCAAATGCAACAGTCCTCTCAGTGTTGTCCTCATGAAGTTGTGTGAGGACAGCCCCAAGTCCATAATCAGAAGCATCAGTAGTTACAATTGTGGGCAATGCGGGACTGAATAATGCAAGTACTGGACTATGTACAATCAAGTCTTTCACCCTTTCGAAACTAACCTGTGCATCCGTTGTCCACACTAAGGTTGAACTTCTCCGTAGTAATTCTCGTAACGTTTCAATGACAGAAGCATAATTGGGAATGAATTTTGCATACCAGGAGGTAAGACCCAAGAAGGAGCGCAAGGTTTGCAAATCTGTTGGAGGAGGAGCATTTGAAATTGCCAGGATATGATCTGGATCAGGTTTTAGTCCAGCCTGTGAAATTGTATGCCCCAGAAACGAGAGTTCAGTTTGTCTAAATTTGCATTTGGACCTATTGAGCTTGAGGCCTGCTTTGCTGATGCAGTTTAGTACAGACTGCAGGTTATTGTCATGCTCCTCAGTAGTATTTCCAAACACAATAATATCATCCAAATAGCACTGAACTCCATGTTGATTCTTCAGAATCAATGACATTTTTTGAAAGGCACTTGGGGCTGATGCGAGACCTTATGGAACACGTTTAAAACGAAATAGTCCCTCATGTGTAATAAATGCTGTGAGGTCTCTGCTATCTTCATGCAACATAACCTGGTGGTATGCACTCTGCAAATCAAGAGTAGAAAACATCTTTGCTCCACGGAGTTCTGCAAATACTTCCTCTATGTGAGGAAGAGGATGGCTGTCAATCACAATAGCTTTATTTGGCTCCCTTAAGTCCACACAAAGGTGAATGTCTCCACCCTTCTTCTGCGTCACTACTATAGGTGAAACCCATTCCGAGGAGTTAATCTCTTCAATAAAGTCCTTTTGAACAAGTTTTCTAAGTTCCTCTGAAACAGCTTCCCTGACTGAAAATGGTAAGCACCGTAATTTCTGTCGTACAGGCAACACATTATTCTGCATTTTAACTTTATGCAGAAACCCATAAGCACAGCCGAGTTTGTCCTCAACCTGGAGTTGGGTCCCAGCTGAAACTGGTGTGTGTACCACAAGAGTGCTTTGCTGAGGAAGATCAATTCGTCCATTAACTACCCTGAGATTTAAAGCAGCTAATAAATCTCTGCCAAGGATAGCAGTGCCTTTGTGGACAATGTAGAACTCCGCAGTTACACAGCAATCACCAAAAATAACTATTGCTGGTAGGCAGCCATGTACTGGAATATGTTTTTTCAAATAGCATACCAAGTGAAGTTTGGGTTCAGTAAGAGACACATCTTTAAAGTAATGCAAATAGATGGAATCAGGTAGTATAGATACTGCTGAGCCAGTGTCCAACATTAGCTGAATAGAGTGTGATTTGCCTGAGGGTATGGCAGAAACATTTACAGTGCACTTTATCTGTTCTGGAATATGTGCAGTAGTGATTTTGTCTACACTCAGCACAGTAACATCTGGTATTGTAACTGCATGCACCTGTTGATTGAACTGGCTACTGCGACATACTTTAGCAAAATGCCCAATCTTTTTGCAATGATTGCACTGAGCTACTTTTGCTGGACATCCTGTGAAGCTTGCAAGATGTTGTGGGGATCCACAGTGAAAGCATGCTTTTACTGTATTTTGCATTCGCTGATTCAGTGGCTTTTCATTAGTTTTCCTTTTGCAATTGTTTGTCTGCAGTGATAGTGAACTTTTCTGCAAAGGAGTCACAGCCTAGACTGGGCCTCTTGTACCCTGGCTCATTATTTTGGCTTCAGCTGTAGCTGACTCAATCTGAGTAGCAATGGTTATTGCTTTTTCTAGTGTAAGTTGTGGTTCTAGAAGTAAGCATTCTCTTACATGAAGCATTGTTGTTTTCTCAATGAGCTGGTCTCTAATCATCTCATCTGCTATATTCCCAAAGTCACAAGTTACAATCAGACTCCTCAGGGAAGCCATATACTAGGGTTACCATATTTCCACAATCAAAAAAGAGGACACGGGGGGAGCCCCGCCCTAGCCCCGCCCCCATTCACTCCCTCCCACTTCCCACCCCCTGACTGCCCCCCTCAGAACCCTAACCCCCCCTGCTTCTTGTCCCCTGACTGCCCCGACCCTTATCCACTCGCATGGGTGGCAGGGTTGTAGAAATTTTGGTGTTGCCCAGAACCCCCCCCCCCACACCTGCCTAAGGCTCTGGGAGGGGGGGTTGGGTGGGGGGAGGAGGTCTGGGGTGCAGGTCCTGGGCTGGGGATTAGGGTGCAGGAGGGGTGCAGGGTGCAGGTTCTGGGATAGAGTTTGGGTGCTGGGTGCAGGCTCCGGGCTGGGGCAGGGGGTGGGTGTGCAGGAGGGGGTGAGGGGTGCAGGCTCTGGGATGGAGTTTGGGGGTGGGAGGCGGTGCAAAGGGAGGGGGTGCAGGCTTTGGGAGGGAGTTTGAGGGCAGGAGGGGGGTGAGGGGAGGGGGTTTGGGGATAGGAGGGGATGCAGGGGTGAGGGCTGTGGGTCTGAGGATGAGGGGTTCATGATGCAGGAGGGGGCTCAGGGATGGAGCAGAGGATTAGGGTGTGGGGGATGAGGGCTGGGGCCGAGGGGTTTGGGGCATTGGAGAGGCTCAGGGCTAGGGTGGAAGGGCAGGGTAAGGGCAGCCTGTCTTCCCATTAGTAGATGGGGGACACTAGGACCTGGGGGCAGCAGACAAGGGAGAGGCAGGCGGGGGGGGTTCACGGGGGGACGGGACGCAAGGAGAGGGGCTGGCAGGTGGAGGCCGGGGACCCATCCAACACTCCCCCGCTCCCTGACTCCCCCCCCCCCCTTACCATTCTGGCTCCACATGTTTGCAAAATACTCTGCCCGGTGGGTCGGTTTGTGTGTTACACAGGGCTGCAGACAGAGGGAGGGGGGAGCAGGGGAGGGCTCTGGCTGCTGGAGGCCAATGGGAGTGGGTCAGTTGGCCCAGCTGCCCAATCAGCAGCCGCACTCTGCATGGAAGGGAGGGAGGCGAGGGAGAAAAAAACCCCGGACATTTTAACCTTGTTACCAATTCCTACCGGACGGCTATTTAGAGACGCAAAAGCCGGACATGTCCGGGGAAATACGGCCGGATGGTAACCCTACATATACTGCATTATAGTCTCCCCTGGTTTCTGCTCACGCTGGCGAAATCTGTAGCGATTAGCTACTACATTCACTTTTGGGACAAAAAAGTTCTTTAATGCAGTGAGTGCAGTCTCATATTTATCATCTGCAAGGGGAAAAGTGTAAAATATACACTGCCCTTCTGCTCCAAGGCAGTGGATTAGCAGAGCTTTCCTTACTTCAGAAATCTCTGTAGCACTGATTGCAAGCAGATAAGTCTCAAACATACGGATCCAGGCAGTAAAAGCAATTGGAGGCTCACCTGGGCTTTGCAGAAAGGGTGCAGGTGGGTACAGAGGCAGAAGATCCATCCTCGTCGCCAAAATGTTGTATCCACCAGGCAAAGTATTAACAACTTCAACAGAACTTTATTTACAGTGCAAGTCTCTTCTCCAAGCTGTAGCTACACACTCTGTAACTCTCCCAGCCTCCTCCCCCCTCCTTCCTGTTTCCTGTCCTTTCAGACTCCCAACAGCCAGTGCTCCCAGTTCTAATAATTACAAGCAGCATCTAAACACCACAGTCAGACTAAGCTAAGTTACACTGTTCGCTGCATTATTCACCATGGTAGTATAGGCAAGGCCTTCGCCTGAGATATTAAAGGGAGGGGATATGGAATCTACCCCATTAGGGAGCATCGGTCTAAAGGGCACAGCCTATGGAGTCCTCTTCCATAATGTAGGACCTGTAGGTAAGCAAACACCAAATGACCACAGATAAGAACCGGGTTTAATAAGTAAAACATGACAAGTGTTTTGTAAGGGTTGCTTAATAAATATTTCCAGAGTGATAGTTGATTCTCAGCTGATGGGTACTATATGAGCTCACTCCAGACTGTTTAAGTGCAACACCCTTGGCATGGGGCTACTCTTAAAAAAAACATACAAAATATCAGTGAATACAGAATTCTACTGCCAGCTGGTTTAATGCATTGTTTTATGGCTGAAGCATGTAGCACCATGGACCATAGACTGCTCTACCATTCATTTCGCTTCTGAGTGCAATTCAAGGTCATGGCCTATATAATTTAGGTCCTTACTTTCTCACTGTGCTACATCCTAATACTTGAGATCAGTTGGGATGCCCAGCCGGATATTTTGCATGGATTGTTATAGCTGGGGACCAGAGAGAAGGCATTCTTGATGAAAGGCCCTTGACTGCAACTTGCTTCTCCTGTTGGTCTGACAGAGTCAAGCTGATTGATCTTCAGAGTCCATTGCAAGGCATATCCATGCTGAGAGGCCGTGTGGTCCAATGTATAGAGGGACAGAATTAGAATTAGACTGGCTTCTCTGTGCCTTTGTGATAGGGTTGGGACTCACCACCCAGTGCCTCCCACTGGTTGTTCCAGGAATTGGCTCAGTCCATGGGGAGCACCCTCTGCTGGTGGTGTCCCGTCCGTCATCTGTTCCTCACTGGTGGCTGGACCCGTGTTGCTCCCCGCTCGGCAGCATCCTCTTCAGGCCACAGCCCTCCGGTAGTGCCCCCTAGTCCACCCTCACCCCCTTCTGGGGGCGGTTGTTCAGCAGTCCTTGCACTGGCCAACCACAACCCCCAAAGTCTAGCCCCTTGTCTCAAGGGCCAGTTGCAGTTTGTCTCTGCCACCCTACTGCTTGGCCAGGTGCAGTACATGGGGGAAGGGGGGGACCCAGGCCCGCCCACTACTCTGGGTCCCGACCCAGGGACCATCTAGTGGCAGCCTCCCTGCCCTCCTTCTCTCCTCTTGTCCAACTGTCCCTGGGCCACTTCACCTCTGGCCCGTCGCACCCTCTAGGCTCTTTCTCTCAGGGCCCACAGTCTGGCAGGTATTGGGCAGGAGCCTTACTGTGCTCCCCCTGAGCCTTCCCAACACTGCTCTGTCCGAGGTGCTGGTCTCCTGCTCTGGAGACAGACCTTCCCCCATGAAGGTCTGGGACAGACTGACTGCTCGCTCTCTGAGCAGCCTTCTTATAGGGCCGAGCCTGGCCCTGATTGGCTGTCTCCAATCTGGGCCCTGATTGGCTCCCAATAAGCCCTCTTCCTATTGGCTGTTTGTCTGCGCAGGCCCACTGGCCTGCTGCAGCCCCCTCTAGCATAGGGGTGGGGCAGTCGCCCCACCACAGCCTCACATTCCCTATCTTTAAAGTGGGGCTATTGCTATTTACCTCTTTTGTGTGGGGCTTTGAGACTGACGTATGAAAAGGGATAGGCACATCTATACTGGTATAGTGATGCTGGCTGAGACCCGTAGTGGAGACGCAGCATAAGTATCTGCCTGAATGACATTAGATGTGCTGACAGAAGCACTCTTCTGTCGGCATAGTTGCATCTCTACCAGGGGTTTTGCCAGTGTACCAATGTCAGTCTAGACAAGATATCTATGCCAGCAAAATGTTGTAGTGTAGACTAAACCTCAGCTTTTCTCTAAGGTGCTGACATGCTCTAAAGCATGGGTCGGCAACCTACGGCACGCGTGCCAAACACGGCACGCAAGCCGATTCTGAGTGGCACGCAGCTCCCTGCCGCGGTCCCGGCCCCCAGCCCCACTCAGCCCCCCCCCGCCCACCCGCCCACCGCTCTCCCCTGCGGGGGCAGGAGGCAGAAGCTTGGTTCTGCGGCAGCCAAGCTTCCCCCCTCCCCCGCTTCTTCCCCCAGCGTGGTGCTTTCCGGCCCATCCTCCTCTCCGTCCCTGCGCCAATCAGCTGATGGCCCTAGCGAGCGGGAGGGGGAAGAGCGGCAGCGTGCACACAGCTCCATAGAGGATGCAGAGAGAGGTAGGGATGGAGCCTGGGGGAAGGGGGTGGAACAGGGCATATCCCTTCCAGCCCCCTGCCCTGAGCCGCTCAGGGCAGGGGGCTCCCCATGAGCCGAGCACCCCAGCCTTCTGCCCTGCACCCCCCCACCCCTCTGCCCTGAACCCTCCCACCCCAACACACACCCATCCCTCTGCCCTGCACCCCCACAGCCCCATCCCTCTGCCCTGAACTCCCCCACACACACAGCCTTCTGCCCTAAACCCCCCACACCACAACACACACCCAGCCTTCTGCCCTGCACCCCCCCC
>NW_020685624.1:0-3042 GCF_002925995.2 Terrapene triunguis
CAGGCTTCCTATGTAGAACAATAGTTACTTTTTGGGCAAACACATTCCAGAAAGGCATCTAGTCTTCATTAAATGACATCAAGAGATGGAGAATCCACCACTTTCCCTTTTAGTGAGTGTCAGGGGGCTCCATTTCCCCTTCCACTAGCTCCCCATTTACAGTGAGACAGAGCAGTACCTGCAGCAGGGAGCGGGAGTTGCTGGTGGCCTCAGAGGCACAGCCCCTGCAGTGCCTCAGGCACCTGGCGCAAGAGCCGGATGATGCAGAGCTGGTGCATCACTTTGGCCGTGACGTCCTCCTGCTGCAAGGGAACGAGAACCTGTCAGAGACTCAAACGCCCCGAGGAATCAGGGGGAATTAAGGGCACCTGGAACCAACAGCATTTCCACCCAGCACTTGCCCAGGTCAGAGGAATGGATTCACCTCCTGACCCCCAGAATGGAGTCTTGTTGTCCTTTCTAGTAACCTCCAGTGCCAACCCCCCTCTATGTAGCGTGAGCTCCTGCCACCTCCCCTTCAGTGCCCTTGACAGCTGTTCCACCTCCAAACCACAGCTCGAGTTCTCAGAACCCTCTCCTCCAGCCCCACCCAGGTTGGACAGGGAGGGGGCTCTAGCAGGAGGGTCAGGAGGGATTCTGTCAGCAATGAAATGGGTTGCGGGGAGGTGGAGATCTTGCCTCAAGTCATCCCAGACACTAATGTTGAAGCCATAGGATGGCAGCCCTGGTGAATGGGGCAGATTAGCAGCCCCTGCTGACTGAATTCTGCTGTTCTCCATAGGTGGTGGCTTGGTTGACATGGACACTAGGCCACTGGGAACTTGGTGAGGCCCTCTGGGACAGGAGAGGCTCGCAGAGGGCACTTAGGGGACTTGTCTACTCTTCCCGACAGCGAACGCACCGTTCCCTTAGAACACAAGTCCATGATGAGTTAATGCTTGTCATTAATTAGCCTTGCTAAAGAGCTGTGTTGGAGCTGCACCATAGACAAGCTGGTTCCCTCCTGCTCATGGAGTTGAATTCATCTCCCTTCCCAGTAGCACCTGCTCTCACTCTCATTCCCCACCAGGCTCCTTGCTGCCAGGCCAGCGAATGGCAATAGGATGGGTATGAGGCCTGGGCACAGCCCCAATCTCCTGATGCAGCTGCTTACCTTGTCCCCCATCAGCTCTTGGGCTTCCCCCAGGAGGGAGTAGGTCAGGACCAGCCCAGCCTGCTTGACATGTAGCAGGGGGTTGTGGATGGCCAGCACTGCCGTCCGGAGGAAGAATCTTCTCTGCCCTTCCGAGAAGAACTTTCCAAGACCTAAAACCAACAGGATGCGAGGCATTAGCAGATTGCCCAGAGCCAGGCTCCAACTCCTGGGGCTAGAACGGCATCTCCATCTAGTGGCTCCAGGAGGCAGCCACTGCAGGGGACCCAGCCACCCCCACTCCCTGAGCTGTCTCATGCCCTGGCAGAGTGTCCTTACCTCCCCCATCCTGGCTGTGTTCCTGTAGCCCAGGAGCCTGCTCTCCTGGTGCCAGTCCCAGCACCACAGGTCTTTGGCCTCATGGATGCTCAGCCCTGGGAAAGAGAGACACACACACATTTGTCATTCTGGTTGCAGTGCTTGTGTCCTTCCAATCCCATTGGTGGCTGCACAGTGGGCAGAGTGCTCGCTGTGTGCCTGGCCCAACAGAATTGCAGGGGAGGGGTGTAGAACAGAGAAAGAGACAGAGACTCATCCTCCAGCCAGGGTCAGTCTGAGAGAAATTGGCTGGGGTCCCAGTCTCACTCTTCTATCGGTGCCATTTCACAGCTGGGTTCCTTACCCCTCTGGTGCAGCAGCAGCTGGTAGAACCGGTAAACCCCCTCCCTGGCCTGCCGGCTGATGTCCTTGGCTGGGTCACTGATCAACAGAGTCAGCTGTGCTACGTGGTGACCCATCCTGGGGAATTCTGCTGAGTTCTAATGGAAGGGAGAGGGGACTCCATCAGCATTTTCCTGTCAGCTCCCAGTCCCCCGTGGGCCCGGACTCTCTTTTTCCCCTCAGCCCCTCTGCAGGAGATGCTAGAGGATAGAAGGTAGAGCTAGACCCTTAATTTCCTCTGCCCCCAAGGGAGCCTGGAGAACAGGGATATGGGCAGGGCCCTCCATGAGGACTTGCTTCCCCAGCTGCTCCAGGATGACAGGAAGGCATGACCTCGAGCATGGTCCCCTTAAAAGCCCAGTCACCACTTAACCAGGACACGAAGAACTTGACTCCAGCTAAGCTCTGCTCTGCCTCTGCCTCCCCAAGAGGAACACTCTTAACCCACAGCCCCTTCAGCAGCAGATCCTACAGCCAGTTGGAGCCAGCCTGCCTACGCCTGGAGTCAGGAAGCTGGGGTCAGAGGTCACTTACATCAAACTCAGGGAGGGTGATGGTGAGTCAGAGCAGGGCCGTGCTGCTCCTAATGGCCTTGGCTCTCTCCTGCGACACGCTGGACACCATCCAGTAGTTATGTGCTGCAGGGAAAGGAGGCAGCTCAGGATCAACGGGCAGGTGCACGTGTTATGCAAATGAAACCCCCCTCTCCCCAATCTCCAGGGGGCTGAGACATTGTGCGCAGGATGGCATATCTGATTCGTTGATTGCAGAGCTTTAGAAGGGGATTGTTGCCCCCAGGACGATGCTTGTATCCTGCAGGTCACAAAAGACGGTTACTCACCGTTGTAACTGTTGTTCTTCGAGATGTGTTGCTCATATCCATTCCAGTTAGGTGTGTGCGCGCCGCGTGCACGATCGTCGGAAGATTTTTACCCTAGCAACACCCGGTGGGTCGGCTGTGGAGCCCCCTGGAGTGGCGCCGTTATGGCGCTGGATATATACCCCAGCCGACCCAGCGCCCCCTCAGTTCCTTCTTGCCGGCTACTCCGACAGTGGGGAAGGGGGGCGGGTTTGGAATGGATATGAGCAACACATCTCGAAGAACAACAGTTACAACGGTGAGTAACCGTCTTTTCTTCTTCGAGTGCTTGCTCATATCCATTCCAGTTAGGTGACTCCCAAGCCCCACC
>NW_020685624.1:3142-5183 GCF_002925995.2 Terrapene triunguis
ATTGCTGTGTGCAGAACCGCTGACCCGAAAGCAGCATCGTCTCTGGACTGTTGCACCAGCGCATAGTGAGTAGCAAATGTGTGGACCGATGACCACACTGCAGCTTTACAAATGTCCTGGATTGGTACTTGAGCCAGAAAGGCAGTCGAGGAGGCCTGGGCCCTCGTGGAATGAGCAGTGAGGCGTGGCGTCGGTACACCGGCCAGGTCGTAGCAAGCACGAATGCAGGACGTAATCCAAGAGGACAGGCACTGTGAAGAGACCGGTGAGCCTTTCATCCGGTAGGCCACCGCAACGAAGAGTTGCGTCGTTTTCCTAAATGGCTTTGTACGGTCAATGTAGAAAGCCAGGGCCCTGCGAACGTCCAAAGAATGTAAACGTTGGTCTTGACGAGTAGCGTGCGGTTTCGGATGGAAGACCGGAAGAAATATATCTTGGTTTACGTGGAAAGGTGACACCACCTTTGGAAGAACGGCAGGGTGGGGGCGAAGCTGCACCTTGTCCTTGTGGAACACCGTGTAAGGGGGCTCGGATGTCAGCGCCCTGAGTTCCGAGACGCGTCGTGCTGAGGTGATGGCTACGAGGAAGGCTGTCTTCCAGGATAAGTAGAGGAGTGAGCAGGTCGCCAATGGTTCAAACGGAAGCCCTGTGAGCCTGGAGAGGACGAGGTTGAGGTTCCACGTCGGAACCGGCTGTCGTTGCTGTGGGTACAGCCGGTCTAGGCCCTTGAGGAATCTAACGACCATCGGGTTAGAGAAGATCGAGGACGTGAGTTCTCCTGGGTGGAAAGCGGAAATGGCGGCGAGGTGAACCCTAATTGAGGATGTCGCCAAGCCTTGGTGTCTTAGGGACAGAAGGTACTCCAGTATCAAGGGGATAGGAGCCTGCGCGGGAGATGTAGCTCGTTGCTCACACCAACAGGAGAACCTCTTCCACTTGGCTAAATAAGTGGTCCGCGTAGAGGGCTTTCTACTTCCCAGCAGGACCTGTTGGACGGCCTGGGAGCATTGCCGCTCTGACCGACTCAACCATGAAGCATCCACGCCGTGAGGTGGAGTGACTGCAGGTCGGGGTGACACAGCCGGCCGTGGTCCTGAGAGATGAGATTCGGAGTCAAGGGGAGCGTGATGGGCCTCTGTACTGACAGCTCCAGCAGTGTGGTGTACCAGTGCTGTCTCGGCCAAGCGGGAGCGACTAGAATTACCAGTGCATGGTCCCTGCGGATCTTGAGCAGCACCCTGTGGACCAGCGGGAATGGAGGAAAGGCGTAGAACAGATGGTCTTTCCATGCCATGAGGAAGGCGTCCGACCGAGAGCCCGGGGCTCGCCCGTGTAGGGAGCAGAATGCCTGGCACTTCCTGTTGGCCCGAGACGCGAATAGGTCGATCTGGGGAAACCCCCACCTTTGGAAGACGGAATAAATGATGTCCGGGCGAATCGACCACTCGTGCGTCTGGAAGGACCTGCTGAGACGGTCCGCCAGCGTATTCTGGACTCCAGGCAGGAATGACGCCGTGAGATGAATCGAGTGGGCGATGCAGAATTCCCACAGGCGAATGGCCTCTTGGCATAGGGGAGATGAGCGAGCTCCGCCTTGCTTGTTGATGTAAAACATGGCCGTGGTGTTGTCGGTGAGAATCAGCACGCAACGGCCTTGTAGGAAGTTGAGGAAAGCCTGGCAAGCCAGGCGCACCGCCATCAGCTCTCGGACGTTGATGTGTAGGGCTAGTTGGGACGCGGACCACAGGCCTTGGGTATGGTGCTCCCCCAGGTGAGCGCCCCAGCCTAGAGATGAAGCGTCCGTAACTAGGTGGAGGGAGGGCTGCGGGGCGTGAAAGGGTACTCCTGCACAGACCGCTGTGCGATCCGTCCACCAGGCGAGAGAGGCCAAGACCGAGGCCGGAACCGTGACCACCATGTTCAGGTCGTCTCGATGAGGACGGTAGACCGATGACACCCAAGCCTGCAGTGGGCGAAGTCGCAGTCTGGCGTGCCTGGTTACGTATGTACACGAGGCCATGTGGCCCAGAAGGACAAGGCA
>NW_020685625.1:0-5005 GCF_002925995.2 Terrapene triunguis
CATTGGCTTCATTGGGATTGCACCAGCATCAAGTTGTTACATTGGACTCTAGATTCAGGCCCATGTTTTATTTTTTTGTTAACAATAAATACAGAATAAAGTC
The DNA here is from genome assembly GCF_002925995.2 of Terrapene triunguis. NCBI lineage: Eukaryota > Metazoa > Chordata > Testudines > Emydidae > Terrapene > Terrapene triunguis. The sequence goes on from NW_020685625.1 coordinate 104, forward strand.
ACTAACTACAGTTAATGTGTCCAGTAAACTTGCCAGGGAAGAAGCAAGCAAAGAGGGCTTTCAGACATCCCACCATGTCTCCTGAACTTGCTGCACCTTTTCAGGAAGGAAAGTTATTGAAGTTAATGGTGCTCAACTTTCTCAAATAAATAAATAAAATACTGTTATCCAGTCCTGACTGAAGAAAGCAAGAAATGAGGATATTGCTGCTGTTCTTACTGTACTGGCTGATTTTCTGTTGGGTTGGGGGTGGGGAGGAAGAGGGAGAGTGTGTGTGTGTGTGTGAGAGAGCCACTAACCATTTTAGGTTCTTAGGTCCACATCCTAATTCAGTGATTAGGATGATTTCAATGACAGTTAGGAGACTAAATACCGCTGAGAATTTCGGCCTTAGTGCATTCTCCTTCCATGGAAGGAGGGGTCCACGTAGTGCACTCTCCCACCATTAATGCCCTGTTTTAAGGCACTAAACTAGGACTCGGGAGGTCTGAACTCAATTCACAGCAATGCCACAAACGCCATGCATGACCATCGGTAAGTTACCCAGAGCCTGATTTTCAGAGGTGCAGAGTACCCACTGCTTCTGTCGAGTTCTGCTGGAGGGAGAAGTGCTCAGCTCTTCTTTAAAATCTGGCCCATATTTCTAATTTTACAGATGGAGGACAGGAGATTATCGTTTCTTTTTATATCTTGTCTATTTAGACTATAACCTCTTTGAGGCAGGGACCATCTCTCACTGTGGTCTAGAGCATCTAGCACAGTGGGACTCCTCTCTTTCAATTGGGGCCTGTAGGCCCTAAATCATGAAAATAATCATGTTACTATTATAGTGGAAACCAAAGGCCCTAATCCCCCCTTGCAGTTCCTAGAATTAAACCCAGGAATACTGAGTTTCAGTATTTCTCTTCTTTCACCAAATACCTGTGAAACCCATTGGCAAAATGTGTATCATCCCCCTTTAGTGCCTGATCCACATAGAGGATAACAGCCTAGTAGTGATACCAGTTACTCTGTTAGTTGAAGTGACAGAGGTCTATGAATGGAACCTTTGTTTTTGTTTGTTAAATTAGGACACTATATAAAAAAGACTACTTTAATAGAATATTAAGGTTGCAAATTCAAGCACTCAGAAGTTAGCAAATGCCAGACTTAATGTTGCCCGGGTAACCTTAATTTGGTCCCCTTATGTATAAGTGTTATGATACAGTCTTTAGTTACATGATCACACACTTTTTCTCCCACAGGACTCCTGTTTCATTTTGTGCACAGGGTGGTTGGTGCTCTGGGGTTGAATCACGGGTGTGTAATGAAGGAGGCTGTTGTATGTAGGACCCTGGACTCATTTGCTTTAGAATTTGAAAGGTGTCTAGTGGATGAGGGAGGGGGTTGCAGAAAAGGAAAGGCTGGTCTCATGGTAAAGGCAGTTGGTTGCCAACAGGGATAATTAGATTCTATCCCTGCCTGTGCCTCAGAGTTCCTGTGTGATGCTGGGCAAGTCACTTAAACCAAAATATTCACAGCTGGACACACATTATGTGCGCCTCCTTTTCTGGGTGTCCTCCTGGGTCCTGATTTGCAGAAGCTCTGAGCACTCATGACTGCAACTGAAGTAGGTCGGAGCAGTGCTTTGAACATATAAAGTGCTATAAAAATGTGAAGTACAGTGGAAAATCAGGCAGTAGATGTCTCAGGTTGAGCACCCAAAATTAGTGGACACTTTTGACAATTTTGGCCATAATTCTTCTGTGCCTCAGTTCCCCCACAGTAAAATGGGGTTAATAACACCATTTAATTTCATAGGGCTGTTGTGAAAAGAAATTCATTAATGTTTAAGTACCCAAAAACTACTGTGACTGCACCACAGAAATGCCCATGTTTGGATGGTCTGCGTTAAATAAGGCTTGGGGCCACATAATGGATGTGGAGAATAAAAATAAATACTGAATAACTACTGATTCACTGAATGAGGGAGGGGTCCTATGCAAAAGTATCATGTGATCATGTAAGTAAAGACTATCATAATACCAAGAAGAGGCAAGCATATATTTCATATCACCAGCATGTTGGCTTCTGCAGCCTAGTTTTACTTTCACGTCCTTCCTGTTTTGGGCTGAATATTGTCAAGACTGGGGGCAGGTCTACACTACTGCTTATGTCTTTCTACGTTCTAACTTACGTCGCTTGAGGTGAGAAAAAAGCCAGCCCCAGAGCGACGCAAGTTACAGCAACCTAAACGCTGTCCACACCAGTGCTGTGTCAGCGGGAGACGTTCTACCACCGACCTCACTTTCGCCTCTCACAGAGGTGGAATAATTATGCTAATGGGAGAGCTCTCTCCCATCAGCATAGAGCGTCTTCACCAGACACACACTAGTGGCACAGGTGCATCGGAGCATCTGCGCTGATATAGTGCTTTCAGTGTAGACTAGCCCTCAGAGAGCTTAGCCTCAGTCTAGGGCTTTTATAAACAAATATGCCGTTCTACCAGCCAATACTCATTTGCACAAACAGTTATACGTAGGTAACTTTTTGCTGCCACAGGTGACTGTCTGCTCTCCAGAGATGGTCGACTATCCAGATGCTTAAAGTTAAGTATGTGTCTAAGTGTCTGAAAAATCCCCTCTAAAATTTGTTTTGGCTCAACCCAAAATAAAACCTATTTTTATTTTTCTCACCAAAATAAAAAACTGAAATATTTTCATTTCAGATTGAATTAAACATTTTGTTCTTGCCAAAGCATTTTTTGTTTTTGTGTTTCATTGTGTTTTATTTTGGGGAGGCGTGTACCTTTTCAGTGTGTGTTTGTTTTTTTAAATAAATTTGATGAAATTTCAAAATGAAATGTTTCAAAATGAAAAGTCAAAATGTTTCATTTTGAAAATGTTGAAATGAAATTTCAACTTTAAAAAAATCTTTTTTTTCCCAGCTAAACTATTTGTAAATTCAACCCAAATTTGAAAATAGTTTCGGTCAAACTGAAATTGCATTTTTTGGGGGGAATAAACTGTGACAGTGTACCCCATAAGGCTTTATGGGGGTGTGTGCTTATAAATGTATGTATGACATAGCTGGAATATGTTTTGTGCTGCCTGTGCCATGTAACATATCTCTGTAAAGGTTATGGTTTACTGTATCTATTCATCCTATTTGTATATGTATATCATTTTCTACTTGAGGTTAAGAATATGGGCTGTATGCTTGCTTGGTTTCTAAGTAAGCTTTCGGAGTAGCAGCCGTGTTAGTCTGTATCCGCAAAAAGAACAGGAGTACTTGTGGCACCTTAGAGACTAACAAATTTATTAGAGCATAAGCTTTTGTGGGCTACAGCCCACTTCTTCGGATGCATATAGAATGGAACATATATTGAGGATATATACACACACACACACACACACAGCATGAACAGGTGGGAGTTAGACTCTTAGACTTTAAGGTCAGAAGGGACCATTGTGATCATCTAGTCTGACCTCCCGCATGATGCAGGCCACAAAATCTGACCCACCCACTCCTGGAATAATTCTCTCCCTTGACTCAGCTGTTGAAGTCCCCAAATCATGATTTAAAGACTTCAAGTCACAGAGAATCCTCCAGCCAGCGACCCCTGCCCCATGCTGCGGAGGAAGGCGAAAAACCTCCAGGGCCTCTGCCAATCTACCCTGGAGGAAAATTCCTTCCCGACCCCAAATATGGTGATCAGCAGAACCCCGAGCATGCGGGCAAGATTCTACAGCCAGACCCACATTGACCATTGATACTAATTACCAGCGATGGCACATTATTGACATATTGACTAAAATCACGTTATCCCATCAAACCATCCCCTCCATAAACTTATCAAGCTTAAGTTTTTTTTCCCACTTACTTAATTGGCCTTTCAGAGTTGGTAAGACAACTTCCACCTGTTCATGCTCTCTGTATGTGTGTGTATATATATATCTCCTCAATATATGTTCCATTCTATATTCTATATGCATCCGAAGAAGTGGGCTGTAGCCCACGAAAGCTTATGCTCTAATAAATTGGTTAGTCTTTAAGGTGTCACAAGTACTCCTGGTCTTTTTAAGTAAGCTTTGTGAGGCATTTGGTCAGCTTCTTTAGGAAGGAATTTGCAAGGTTAAGTACCTGATCCGGAAACGCTTGGGGAACAATGCACCTTGGAATGCTCCAATCCACATAAGAAGTCTTCCTGGAGACATACAAGATACCACGTGGACAATGGCTTCGGCCTGTAAAGACTGAGTCATGCAGGGACATGTGACTTGCCCAGGTGACTCCAGAACTCCATCTTGGAGCTGGACTTTGCATAGGAGTGAGGAGGGGGGTCTCCACCCACGAGAGAGTCTATTTAAACCCATGGGAGACCCCTCCATTTGGGTCTTCAGCTGGCTGAGGAAGGAGCCTCTCCACCCCCCCAGGATACTTGAAGGAAACTGGAACAAAGGACAGTAACTACAGGGGGTGTGAGTGATTGCTGGACCCAGGCTAAAAGGAGATTAGCCTGTAAAAGGGAGCATTCTGGAACTGGTCAGGAATTTATCTGTATTTAGTTTGATTAGACATAGATTTGCGCATTTTATTTTATTTTACTTGGTGACTTACTTTGTTCTGTCTGTTACTACTTGGAACCACTTAAATCTTATTTTCTGTATTTAATAAAATCACTTTTTTCCTTATTAATTAACTCAGAATATGTATTAATACCTGGGGGAGCAAACAACTGTGCATATCTCTCAATCAGTGTTATAGAGGGTGAACAATTTATGAGTTTACTCTGCATAAGCTTTTTACAGGGTAAAAAGGATTTTTTGGGTTTAGACCCCATTGGGAGTTGGGCTAATGAGTGCTAAAGACAAGCTGTCATAACTATGAAGGGAAGGGTAACAGCTCTCTGTGTACAGAGAC
>NW_020685626.1:0-1916 GCF_002925995.2 Terrapene triunguis
TGCTGCGCTGGGTGCATCTGGGGGGTGGGGACAAGACAGAGTGTGGGTCCCAGGCAAGGGTTAGGGTAGCCATAGACTGAGCAGCGCCCCACCCCCCTTCCAGAGCTGGGGATAGAACCCAGGAGTCCTGGCTCCCAGCCCCACCCCCGCTCTAGCCCACTAGACCCCACTGCCCTCCCAGAGTCAAGAATAGAACCCAGGAGTCCTGGGCTGAGATCTGCCCCATCTCTGCTCTCATCTAATTCCATTAAGCAAGTGAAAGCCCCGCTTGGCGCAGCCAGTCGCCCGCCTGCGGAGGGAGAGGGCACCAGGTGGGGGTTGAGGTTGGTGGGTATTGGGGGCGAGGGGACGTGGATGTCCCCTGCCGGGCACCGGCTGGGCGGGCAGTGTGGAGGCTGGTGACTGGCTCTCTCCTGGCAGCTTGGCTGGTGCCCCCTCCCCCCACACTGGGTCCCCAGCACCCCCACAGCCTGTCCTGCCCCCAACACCGACCCAGGACACCCCCTGGCACCGAAACCCTCCCAGTGATTCCTAGCACTGGGACATCCCCCCGCCACCGCCAGTGACCCAGGCCTGCGGGGAAGGGACAGAAGTCCTGGCACTGGGGGCAGCTGGTCTGGCCAGCCGGGGGCGCTGTCGAGAGGATCCCCTGGGCTGGGGCCCATGAACACCACCACTGTGCCCCCAGGTGAGTGGTCAGGCCCCATTCCCCCCCCCCCAGAGCTGGGGATAGAACCCAAGAGTCCTGGGCTCCCAGCCCCCACTGCTCTAACCCGCTAGCCCCCACTCCCCCCCAGAGCTGGGGATAGAACCCAGGAGTCCTGGGCTCCCAGTCCCACCTTTTGACCCAGAGCCAGGAATTGGACCCAGGAGTTTTATTAATCTGCCCCGCGCTCCCAAACCTGCAGTGGGGGGGCTGGGGGGTCCCACCTTCTCCCTCATCAGACACGTCTCTGGGGCCCGGAAGGAAAGTGCCAGAGTTTGGATCATGGAACAGAAAAGGACCCTCATGCCCCAGCCATGGGGCCACTGGAGATGTCCCCCCCCCCCGGCCCCGGGGCCCCCCCGGCCCCCCCCCCCCCAGCTCTGCCAGTGCCCCTCAATCCTGACCCACAGCCGCCAGCTTGACCAGCCCTGGGCTCCCCCCGCCCCCAGCTCTGCTGATGCCCCTGAACCCAGGGAAGAGGAGCTGTCCCCGAGTACAGAGCACCCCCCGGAGAAGAGGGGGGGCGTGGGGATGCTGCAGGACCCTCACCCCCAGCCTCGGCTCAGCATGGGTAGTGCAGTGCAACTGAGCGGCTGGGACAGGGCACCCCCTACTGGCCCTTCTTGGAACTGCAGGGCAGTCTGGGCTCCAGGCCGAGGTGGGGCTCAGGGGGACACAGGGCCCCACCCCGAGCCCTGGGCAGATCCCTGGTCCTGGTGCAGGAGCCAAATTCCTGCTGTGGTGCAGGGTGAGGGGGCGCTGGGCCCCAGAGGGCAGGGGGCAAAGGGGTAAGAACCTGGGGTGCACAGACTGAGGGTCCCCTCCCTGCTCCCACCCTGGGGGGACCAATGCCCCCCCACCCCCCAGCAGCCCCAGTGCAGGCAGTGGGAAATGAGCAATGGCCACCGGGGCCAGAGTGGGGGTTCGCTCCCCACCAGGTCAGCAAGGCCTCAGGCTGGGGGACAGGGCAGGGCCCCGGTGCCGAGTGTGGAGTCGCGGGTGAGCGGGGCACCACCCCCTCCAGGCAGACGGTGAATGGCCAGGACAGATGTTGGAGTCCAGGCACAGCACGCGCCCCCTCCCCCAGACTGTGGGGTCTCCCCCCCCAGATACACCCTGGACCACCCACACGCTCCCACCATGGAAACTCCAATCCACCCCGGGACCCAGCCCCTAACTCTGAGCGACGCACCGGTCCCCCTTCCCCCCC
>NW_020685627.1:0-3267 GCF_002925995.2 Terrapene triunguis
AATTACACCAGCGCCAGCCGGTTCAAGAAGAGATTCATGTACCCGTTTGGCTACGGATTCCCAGCCCTGGTGGTGGCTATTTCTGCAGCGGTGAATCATGAAGGCTACGGAACTTCCAAATAGTAAGTGCAGCGCCCATCCTGAAGAGGAGCTGCGATGTGGCTTCCATGCAGTTGTCCGGCTCACCCCAGGTCTGACTTGAACCTAGATTTCCCTGCTCACCCTGCCTGGGAGCTGAATGTCCCCCTGGGACCCTTTCCATCCCCAGGGACACTAAGCTGCTCCAAGCGCTGTAGCTGAGTTGCCCACCTGTCAGACATCTACACTCCTCACCCCACTGATGATGCGGAAGAACAAGCCAGAAAGATCCCAGCTTGACTCCCAGCTCCCAGGCTGGGTTTGTGGGGCTGGTGGGTAGGAAACAAATGCACCTTCTTCCCGTGTGCAAATCCCTGAGGATCCCCTCTCTAAAGTGAGTGACTCCATTAAAACAGAGTGTGGTGTGTTTTAGACACCCTAGGCTAAATCCTCAGCTGGTGTAAATCAGGGCAGCTCCACTTCCTTCAGTGCAGCTAGGCCAATGTCCATCCGCTGCATGTCTGGCCCTCCATCAATACTGCGCCCATCCACCAGAAAGGGTCATTTGAGGAGGTGGAAGAGGAAGTGGTGTCTGAAAGCAGGAGGTGCTGAGGTAGACGGGGCGGGCTGTTTGCTTGCTGTCCGCAAGAGACCATGTCACAGGCAGGCTGAGATCCATCTCGCTTTTGAGAGCCAGCTGCCCTGTAACACAACCTCTCTGCCCCCGGGGCTGAAAAAGGGTAGTAATCCCATTAAAGTCACCTTCTTCCTCCCTCCCTGTAGCTGCTGGCTAAGCCTGGAGAGAGGCTTTCATTGGAGCTTCCTGGGTCCAGTCTGTGCCATAATCCTGGTGGGTACCTCACAGAACCACAGGGCCCCATTCTCCTCTCACCTCTGCAACCCTGTGGACTCCAGTGGAGCCAAGAGAAGAATATCTCCCAGAGAATTTAAGATGAAAGAGTCCTATAAGATCCCATTTCATCCACCCCTCTTTGGCCAGTGCAGGATTTCCCCCTAACACAACAGCCTACATTCTATGGAGTCAGTCAGGGCGAATGGAGTCAGGGTTGGGCACTGGGTTGTGAGTCAGGAGACCTGACTCTGCCACTGGCCGGCTGTGTTAACTTGGGAAGTAGCTTCCCCTTGCTGTACCTCTGTTTCTCCTCCCACCCTTTGTCTGTCTTGCCCATAGGCACCGAAAAAAATAGTGGATGCTCAGCACCCACTGGCAGCCAGCTCCCTCACTCATCCTCCCCCGTACCTCCCGTCCACTGGCAGCCATGCCGATCAACTTCTCCCCCTCAATCCCAGTGCCTCCCACTTGCCGCAGTCAGCTGTTCTGTGGTGTGCAGGAGGCACTGGGAGGAAGGGGGCAGAACTGCGTGGAAAGAGGTGGGGTAGGGGTGGGAAGAGGCAGGGGCTTGGGCAAGGGGGAACAGGGCTTGGTGCCAAGCGGGGGTGGGAAGACGTGGGGTGGGGCCTTGGGGGAAAGGGTCAGGTGGGTGTGGGCCCTGGGGCGGAGTGGGGGGGTTGAGCGGCCTGGGGGAAGCTGGAACCTGTGGTCTTGCCCTGTTATTTTGCTAACAAATGCTCCTGGACAGGAGCTGCCCCTTTTTACGTGTGAGTACAGAACCCAGTGCAGTCTCATTGGAGCCTCTAGGTGCTACCATAATATGATTAATTAAAATATGTCATTACTCATGCAATGGTGCCATGGAAGCAAGTGAAACCTCTGCCGGAATGAGGATAGTTTTGTCCCTTGCCTTGTCCGGCCTGGCTGATAAATAACCCAGGTGATGGGGGAAGGGAAGGTGGCTGCAGCGTGGGGAGTTTGAGGATGGAAGGGTGCATGCGGGACCAATCTGGAATAACTGCAGACCCCATTGGAATCAGTGGAGTCACTCCAGATTCAGATAAGAGCAGAATATGGCCCTCTGGCTGTATGATCACATGTGATGCATTGCAGCCCTGCCTATGCCAACAGTGCCCTGCATGTCCTGGGACCAAGATCTGGCAGGGAATGGTGTATGGCCCACCTTGACGAGCAGTCACTGGTCTGCAGCAGTCTGATCCCATAAAATTGTTCCATGCCTCAGCCAGAGAGACTGGCCTTGGCTGGCATGTTTTACAAGGAATATTTCATGCTGTTTCCACAGATAAATTCAACATTTTTTCTTGTAACCCTCTGGATCCTGAGAGACAAACTCTCCTCCCTTAATGAAGATGTGTCCACTCTCAAAGACACCAGGTAGGACAGTGCTAAATCTACTAGAACAGGGGTGGGCAAACTTTTTGGCTCGAGGGCCACATCAGGGTGGGGAAATTGCATGCAGGGCAATGAGTGTAGGGCTGGGGCAGGGGGTTGGGGTGCAGGAGGGAGTGTGGGGTGTGGGAGGGGGTGAGGTGTGCAGGAAGGGGCTCAGGGCAAGGAGTTGGGGTGGAGGAGGGAGGGCAGAGTGTGGGAGCGGGCTCAGGGCAGGGGTGCAGGGAAGGGTGCATAGTGCGGGAGGGGGCTCAGGGAAGGAGGTTGAGGTATGGGGTGCAGGAGGGGTTCGGGGTGCAGGCTCTGGCCCAGTGCCGCTTACCTGGAGTGGCTCCGGGGTGGCAGCGGAACGCAGCAGGGCTCAGGCAGGCTCCCTGCCTGCCTGCCCTGGCCCTGCACCGCTCCCGGAAGCGGCCGGCACCACGTCCCTGCGACCCCGGGCGGGGGGGGGGGCGGGCACAGAGGGCACCGCGTGCTGCCCTCGCCTGCGGGTACTTTCCCAGAAGCTCCCATTGGACGTGGTTCCTTGTTCCGGCCAATGTGAGCTGTGTGTGTGTGGGGGGGGGGGGGGGCGGTGCCTGCAGGTGAAGGCAGCGTGCGGAGACCTCTGCTCTCCCCTTCCCCCAGGGGCTTCAGGGACGTGGTGCCGGCTGCTTCTGGGAGCGGTGCAGGACCCGCGGCGCCACGGGGGTGGCAATCCCACGGGCCGGATCCAAAGACCTGATGGGCTGGATCTGGCCCATGGGCTGTAGTTTGCCCACCCCTGTATGAGAAGGGTCCAGTGAGCCTCCTGTATGGGAATTCCTGTGGGATTCCCCACAGATTGCTGCCACCATACAGCTGAGCACATGCCGCTGTAGGGTTTCCAGGTTATCTTGGCGACCTTCTGCTTGATGAGAGAGTAACAGTCTCACTGCCCAAGGAGC
>NW_020685628.1:0-5396 GCF_002925995.2 Terrapene triunguis
TCCTTTCTTCCTTGTGTTCAGGATCCTGAACTTGACCATCTCATGGTCACTGCCTCCCAGGTTCCCATCCACTTTTGCTTCCCCTACTAATTCTTCCCTGTTTGTGAGCAGCAGGTCAAGAAGAGCTCTGCCCCTAGTTGGTTCCTCCAGCACTTGCCCCAGGAAATTGTCCCCTACATGTTCCAAAAACTTCCTGGATTGTCTGTGCATTGATGTATTGCTCTCCCAGCAGATATTGGGGTGATTGAAGTCCCCCATGAGAACCAGGGCCTGTGATATAGTAACTTCTGCTAGTTGACTGAAGAAAGCTGCGTGCACCTCATCCCCATGGTCTGGTGGTCTATAGCAGACTCCCATCATGACATCACCCGTGTTGCTCACACTTCTGAACTTAATCCAGAGACTCTCAGGTTTTTCTGCAGTTTCATACTGGAGCTCTGAGCAGTCATACTGCTCTCTTACATACACTACAACTCCCCCACCTTTTCTGCCCTGCCTGTCCTTCCTGAACAGTTTATATCCATCCATGACAGTACTCCAGTCATGTGATTTATCCCACCAAGTCTCTGTTATTCCAATCACATCATAGTTCCTTGTGCCAGGACTTCCAGTTCTCCCTGCTTGTTTCCCAGGCTTCTTGCATTTGTGTATATGCACTTAAGATAACTCGCTGATCGTCCTGCTTTCTCGGTATGAGGCAGGAGTCCTTCCTTCTTGTGCTCTCCTGCTTGTGCTTCCTCCTGGTATCCCACTTCCCCACTTACCTCAGGGCTTTGGTCTCCTACTCCCAGTGAACCTAGTTTAAATCCCTCCTCACTAGGTTAGCCAGCCTGCTTGCGAAGATGCTCTTCCCTCTCTTTGTTAGGTGGAGCCCGTCTCTGCCTAGCAATCCTTCTTCTTGGAACACCATTCCATGGTTAAAGAATCCAAAACCTTCTCTTCGACACCACCTGCATAGCCATTTGTTGACATCCACGATTCAACGGTCTCTACCTGGGCCTTTTTCTTCCAAAAGGAGGATGGAGGAGAACACCACTTGTGCCTCAAACTCCTTTATCCTTCTTCCCAGAGCCACATAGTCTGCAGTGATCTGCTCAAGGTCATTCTTGACAATATCATTGGTGCCTATGTTGGGAAGCAGGAAGGGGTAGCGATCCTGGTGAGAGCTTGGTGAGTCTCGGCAGTCTCTCCATCACATCGTGAATCCTAGCTCCTGGCAAGCAGCACACTTCTCGGTTTTCCTGGTCAGGACGGCAGACAGATGACTCAGTCCCCCTTAGGAGGGAGTTCCCGACCACCACCAACCTCCTTCTCTTGGAAGTGGTGGTTGTGGAACACCCATCCCTAGGACTGTGCATCTCATGCCTTCCAACAAACACCACAACTTTTAATGTGCCCTTTGAATCTTCCAACTCCATATGCACCTTAGCCAAAGGCACAGGAATTGTATATGTTCCCAATGTCAGGAGATCTGACTTTCACTTTCTTTGACCATGCTTTCCCTGACCAGAGAAATCTGGTTCCTGGTGTCTCTCAAATCCAGGCATTGTTTGCCATTCTCCTCAACAACTTTCATAAATTCCATGTTCACCTGCAACAGATCAGACCTCAAAGAATTAATCAGGTGCCCTGGAAGCACTTCTGAGCTAATGACAGCTGCATTAACCTGGGTTGGATGGGGTGTGGGCTTAGATTCATTTAGTATAGGGCAATTGTTATATGTTCGGTAGAACACATATGAAATATCTTCTTGGCCTGTTCCCTTGTATAGGGAGTCTGTATGTGTGATTCTAGGAGAGGATTCATACTGGACTCCCAACCACTCTCTTTCTTCCAGGGGTAAACTGAGGTCCCCATTTCACACCAGTGTTCTGCCCCTTCTTCTGTGTCTTGTGGTCACTGGGTGCTTTAGCTTGCATGTATGCATCAGCTACACTAACAGTTTTTTGGACTGAATCCAGGGGTTTATCCCAGACAGCTTGTGTGAATTCTTCATAACATATGCTCAGGAACTGATCCTGTGAAAAAGATCAAACAGCTGTTCATAAATATCTGCCTCCTTCTTCTTGACCAATTTTTTCATCAAATCACACAATTTTTACACACATTTTTTATGACTCATCTTGTTATTCATTTTGAGGTGTCTAAATGTTGTTCTATACACCTCAGGAGTAATCTGGAAACTTTGCAATACAACTTTTTAAAATTCACCATATTTCAATTTTTCAATTTCCATGTCATTAAATACATTTAAAGTTCTCCATGAAAACATTCTAATCAAACTTGGAAGCTTTTTGTCCTCTGGAACTTTATGTACTTCACAAAGCCTTTCAAAATTGGTCAGGTATTCTTCAATACAGTCTGTTTTGTGGTATGCAGGACAGAACTTGTCCCAGATGAGTGTTCCTTCGAGGGATGGAATACTTGAGAACAGTGTAATCTGCTCGTGCTTGTCCATTATACAGCTTTTCCTTTTATTTTTCTTGGATTTCCTGTTATTTCAGTTCCAGCACTCTCCGATGTACTTCCTCTTTTTCTTTGTCTCTCTTGTTAGCTTCCAATTTTTGGAATTCTTTGTCTTTTTGCCCAGCTAAACATTTTTGGTGTTCATGTTCCTCTTTTATTTTGTCATTTTCCAAAGTAGTCAGCTCTAATTTTGTGGTTGCTTCACTGATGCTCATGTTCATGCTTTACTATTGTTCTATTTTCCTTGCCCAAAACAAACAAACAGAAAATAATAAAACTGTAATTTCTCTTTAACCTGTTCCCAACCTTCGCACTTGTGAATCACTTAAAACCAGCTTATCAGTGCTGAAAGAGTGTACCTCAGTTAACCAACAAGCTGTGTGTAAATCCTTCCAAATATGCCAATATGATGTTTTGGGCTTCACCCAGACCAGTAACAGATTTGGTCACTGTCTGCATGGTAACCCTGGGTATCTTGTGTCTGTGCAGCTTTCGTCCAGAGTTCTGACTCTAACAGCCTGGCAGCAGTCCAGAAGCCTCCCCTGGCTTTGTCCAGCTGGTTGCTCCTTGCAGGATGACCTTAATATGCTTCCAGCCCCAAATTTGCCCCCAAACCATCCTACGGCAGGACCAGTCCCTCTCACTGGACACTTACAGAGAAAGTGCTAAGTTTGCTGCCTTTACAGAGAAAGTAAAACACTCCAACCTGTTATCTTACATAGTATTGACTATTTATAAGTAAAGCAAAACAAATTTATTTACAAAAGAATCATGGATTAAGTGATACTAAATAAAATAAATAAAGGTAGAAAAGGTTACAAGCAAATACAAGTGAAAACATGTATCTAAAAGACTAAAATTTAATCTTGAGTGATACAGTCTTTGTACAAGATGGTTTCTGTCATGCACAGTTTCCTTTGCAGCTTTTGCTGACATCCTGGCAAGGACACATCACAATGATCAAATTACTTGTTTTCTTTGTCTCTTAAGGTGAAGGATAAAGATGGAGTATTTCTTTGCTTTTTATATCTCCAAAAGGATGTCTTTGTCTTACAAGTAAGGAAAGCCTCCTGGGGATTCAGTCGCTTAAGTCTCCCTAGGGTATAAGAGCCATGTTAATTCTTTGTCTCTCAGGATCAGGATAACTGCTGCAGATTTAGCTTGATGGCTTTATTTACTGCTAATATGTAAATTGAGGTAAACACACATTTCTTTGTCTAGGGCAGATCTGATTATCACCTTTGCCTAGGCTAGGCTTTCTGGTCTTAAACATGTTTTAGTAACAACATACAGAGGGATTTCATAACATCACATATAACGATAACCAGGCAGTGTACCATGATATTAATAACCAGCGTCTTATTAGTTTTCATATGACACCTCACTATTTTGTACAAATAATGTCGCTGTAGTGTGTAGTGTGTGAATCAAGGGATGCCTAGGGTCACAGAGAGATCTCTGTCAAAATTTATCTGAGCAGACAGTCCCCTCACTGAAAGTAAAATACACCTCAAGCCCGTATGACACACTCCTTAGGATAGATATTAGAAGATTAAGGGTTAGTTGTCCCTAACCCTCTGGCTGTCAGAAGCTGGGAGTGGACAATAAGGAATGGATCACTCAGTAATTGCACTGTTCTGTTCATTCCCTCTGAAGAATCTGGCATTGGTCACTGTCAGAAGCAGGGCCAGCTCTAGGCACCAGCAAACCAAGCACGTGCTTGGTACGGCACATTTTCAAGGGCAGCATTCTGGCCATCTTTTTTTTTTCTTTTTTCTTTTTTTGCTTCCGGTGGTAAAAGCCTAGAGCCGGCCTTGGCAGCAGCAGCGCGTCGCCCTGGGGCCACTGTGGTTCGCGCCATGGGGGAGCAGCACCCGCACCTTGTGGCTGGGCCGGGCAGGCTCCTAGTAGGGGACACTCGGGCCCAGGACCTAGATCCGGCCCTGGTCAGAAGACAGGATACTGGGCTAGATGCACCATTAGTCTGGCCCAGTATGACCATTCTTAGATTCTTATATAATTTTACCTCAGATTTGAGTTCGGAGCATTAGTCGGTTGGCTATAGTCAAGGATTGGCTCAATACCTTTCCTAGGGTTTGTGAAAGGGTTACATCAAAAGCACTAAGAGGGAATGCTTAGTTATGTTTAGTTACTATGAAAATTGGTTCTCCATAAATATCATGGTAGATAGCTATAGTAGTTTTTAAAATTTTTAGATGGTAAGACAGGGTCTGAAAATCACTTACCTATGTAAGCAGTGGAGAGAGTGAGAAATGTTTTGGACCATAGCTGAATCATAATTGTAGGTTGAGAACAATCTTTTATACACAAAGAATGAAGGGTCTCTGTTCACCTTTATGGCAATACTGGGGTGACTATCTCTGCTATATATTTATTGGTATTTCCTCTTTTCTTTCCTTTCTCAACTGGTTAAGGCTGACCGGCTGAAGTGGTATGAATTTTCCAAGTCAGGGAAATCTTAATTTTTTACGCAAAGCTTTATCTACCCTGGCCATCTGTATTACCCACTGCAGTCTGGCACAAACTTCCTTTACCAAACACTGCCACAAAAACAAACAACAAACAAACACAACCTCATCATATTCAGGATATAGGGGTTGCTGCTTACTGCTTTTAAAAATAAAAATGACTGTGCATTGTCTTCAACTCATGTGCCCATGATTTTGGAAACCATAATATTTTCTTCTTGGTGCAGGTCTACAACTTTCTGTTTGTCAAGTGATCTGCTGCTTAAATATTGTCAGACAACTCCCAACAGCTATGTCCTCAATGAAAATATATTTCCTAAGATTCTTCAGAAGAATGCCTCTGTTTTCATGCCAGGTATCATAGAAAGAATAAAAAAAGAAGCTCTGTCTTTAGGTGCCAAGGTTTATTTTTTGTTTTGTTTTGTTTTTAAAGTATGAAGT
>NW_020685628.1:5406-8568 GCF_002925995.2 Terrapene triunguis
GTGCCAAGGTTTATTTTTTGTTTTGTTTTGTTTTTAAAGTATGAAGTGAAAGCAGCAAAGATAAGAATCAGAAAGAGTTTTCTGAGGAGCTGAGTTGCAGAAGCCTCTGTCAACGAATCTAAATAACATCTAACATTTAGGAAACCTACACATCATATAAAGCCAACACTATTTTCTGCTTTGGTACTATGTGACAGAGAACATTTGCATATGTGAGGTTACTACTGTGAAATCAGTTATCAATCCCACTGCCAATTTTTTTAAAATCTCCTATACCTCTGTTGGTTTCATGTTTAGATTTACAAATTCTCATCAGCACCAGATTTGCTAACTAAACTCTTCATCTACAGAGCATTCTGTTTTTTTTTTTTCTTATAACTACAGGCATATTTAATGGTATATTTTTAAATAAATTCATAGATTCAAAAATTTGAAGGCCAGAAGGGATCACTGTGATCATCTAGTCTGACCTCCTGTATAACACAGGCCATAGAACTTCCCCAAAATAATTCCTAGAGCATAGCTTTTAGGGAGGGGGGGGGAAACAATCTTGATTTTAAAATTGTCAGTGACGGAGAATCCACTACAATCCTTGGCAAATAGTTCCAATGGTTAATTACTGTCACCATTAAAAAAATATGCCTTATTTCTAGTCTGAATTTGTCTACCTTCAACTTCCTACCACTGGATCATGTTATACTTTCTCTGCTAAATTGAAGAGCTCACTGTTATGTATTGTTCCCCATGTAAATAATTATAAACTGCAATCATCACCTCTTAACCTTCTCCTTGTTACGCTAAATAGTCTTAAAGAGCTCAATCTATAACTATGAGGAATGTTTTCGAATCCTTTAATTATTCTTGTGGATCTTTTCTGAACTCTTTCCAATTTAGCATCATCATTCTTCAATTGCAGGCACCAGAACTGGACACAGTATTCCAGCTGCTGTCACACCAATGCCAAATACAGAGGGAAAATAACTGCTCAGTCCTATTTGAGATTTCCCTCTTTATGCATTCAAGGATAGCATTATCACTTTAGGCCACAGTGTCACAATGGGAGCTCATGTACAGCTGATTATCCACCAAGACCCCCAAATCTTTTTCAGAGTCACTGCTTTCCAGGATACAGTCCCATCCTGCAAGTATGGCCTACATTACTTATTCCTAGATGTATCTGTTTACATTTAGTCATATTAAAACACATATTCTTTGCTTGAGCCTACTTTGCCAATTGAACCAGATTTCTCTGAACTAGTGACTTTTCATCTTTATTATTGATCAGAACCTTAATTTTTGTGTGATCTGCAAACTATATCAGTGATGATTTTATGTTTCATTCCAGGTCTTCGATAAAAATGTTACATGAAAGAAGGCTAAAAACTGATCCCTGCGGGACCCCAATGGAAACACACCATTCAATGACAATTCCCTGCTTACCTATCCATTAGCTAGTTTGTTATCCATTTAATGTGTACCATGTTAATTTATGTCTTTTTTTTAATCAAAATATTGTCAAATCAAACACTTACATAAGTCTAAGTATATGATATCAACACTATTACTTTCATCAGCCAAACCTGTAAACTCATGAAAAACAGATATCAAGTTAGTTTAACAGGATCTATTTTACACTAGCCTATGCTGATTAGCATTTATAGCATTATTCTCCTCTAAATCCTTATTAATCAAGTCGCATATCGGTTGCTCCATTATCTTGCCCAGAATTGATGTTAGGCTGAAAGGCTTACATCTTTCTTAATTACATAATAATGTAAGGTGAGCCTAGAGAATATTTTACACTTACAGAGCACTTCCATCTGTGGATCTTAACCCATCAATCAATGCAGCCTTACACACCCAGGTGTGGCAACTAATTACTCATCCATTTTGACATATAAGGAACTGAAAAAAATTAAGGCAATATTTTCAAACTCAACAACCTGTGATTAAGAACCTAAAATATACATTGAGATACCTGGTCAGAAGTGACCTGAAAATGACCACAATTCAATTTCCATTGTATTCTGTGGGAATTAGATGAGGCTGTTTCTGAAGTGCTGAATGCCCACAACTCTCATTGACTTCAAAATCTGTATATCAGTGGGAGGTAAATGTTGTGAAATTTAGGGAGGGATATGCATGCACTGAATGTTTTTTTAAAAAAAAGCATTTGGAGTTTCAATCAGCGAGGTTGTTATAATGATTACACATTGTAAATCAAGTAATTAAAAACAGTAATTCAGTATTCTGCCCCAGAATGGGAAACAGCTTAACTAAATTCATAAATACCCAAGTAATCAGTTTTTATTGTTTTGCCTGTTCTGCTGGCGGTGAGTGGTTTGTCACGCCAACTTCAAAAGAGAAAGTGTGGGTAGCTGACTCTTTAAACATTGTAAAATTCAAGAAATTGTGCTGAGATACATGTATTTATTTTGCCCATTTATTAATGTTCCAAAAATAATTTTAAAATATATGTGCACTTCTTTGAATCAGGAACATTTCTGCATACATTACAGAGTGAATATAAAGAAATACAACTCAAATACTAGTCAAAAAGGGAAAATAATTAATTACATTCACCATTTGTAAAAAAAAAAAAAAATAGTCCCTATATTAGTGTGCATAGAATATTCAAAAGTAATTAGTATTTTTGGGTTCCTCATGTTTAGGTGCCCATCTTGCAAAGCATAAAGAGCTCTGATTTTCAGAATGTGGTTGTTCAACTGTTTTAAATACCAGCTATCTTTAAGGGGTCTCAGGTTGGGCACCCAAGAACTGAAATAACTACAATCACTAGTTATTAAAATCTTGGCTTATATGTATAATAGGACATGACTACACACACATATAGACATCATGATCTTCTGATGGAATTAAGCCTCAAATCTTCAGCACCAAAATCACATGCATTTACTGTTGAACTTAACTTGAGCCACCCTAGTGTTAGGTAAAAAGCAAGTCCTTACTCACCTCTCCAGCACCCGAGTTCGTGCGGAGTTGGTATGGGCTCACAATCTGTCAGAGACCAGACACCAATTCATTGATCAACGGGCTCACACTATCCTTAGCTTAAAAGGCTTCAGAGTAATGTGGCAAGTTTATTAGGGGTGAACATCAATATTTATACACAGAAGTAAACAAAGTGATTAACAGATCATA
>NW_020685629.1:0-1320 GCF_002925995.2 Terrapene triunguis
TATGGACATTTTGCACCTGTTTGCTGCATCAAAGCAGTCAGGGAGTCAATCATATTACAGACAATTAAGAGCCATTGTTTCTGGGATCTATCACTTCTGATGATATAGAGCCTGCCTGGCGAGCGAAACTGAATATTTATGTCAGGAATGTTGACTTTAAAATTAACTCAGGAACTGACATCACAATCATCTCAGTTAATTAAAAGAATCCATGGGAGTAAGACGCTCACCAGGCATGACCTGTATAGGCTGAGTGCAAGTCAGACTGGGTAGAGGGTTCGGAGCTAGATGCAGCCAGAAACAGTCAGAGATGTGACTGGTGTGAGAGGACAACAGAAGAGGATGTAAGGCCGAAGGAAGAAGTATTCTACAGAGTCTTTGTCAACCAGCTTCTCTACCCAACAGGCCCATGCACTCACAGCCCAGCTCCAACGATTCCTTACTAGGCCTGGAAGAAATGAAAGGGGGCGAGTTCCCTCACTACAGTGGTTTGAACGGTTACAAGAAAAGATACATGTGCTAGTTCCTAACTCTGCGACTTCGGCCACTCCTCATGCTGAATACAAGAGTATCCGTGCGCTAGGGGCCACTCAGGCTGAGACCTTGGCCTGCCCTTGGTAAGCCATCCCTTTGTGGAGGGAAATTAAGTATTGGCTTGTGGGGCCCACTGGCCACAGTTCAGGCTCGTTGCTGGTGATTTCACTCAGAGTCTGTGACTTGTCTTCCTGTTGGCCACCTGTCAGAGCCTCTGTTGCAAGCTACCTGCTTACAAACCCCTCTTGACACACGGCCCTTATTTACGTCAGTGCCTCTGAAAACACACAGCCCCTCCCCAGTGGTGAAGAAGAGTCCTTCTCTAGACCAGTGCCCTGGGTCTGGAGTACCTTGGAAGGCTGCTACCTCTGTGCCTCCACCCTCCATTCTCTGCTGTTTCCCCCGGGCTGTATTGTACTACTGCTGCAGCTTCTACTAACCTCCTGCCAGCCCCGGCCTGCTCCCCTGCCACACTCCCATTCAGCCTGGCCCAGCTCTCAGGCTGCTGGTTCTCAGCCTTCCTGGCCCAGATCTCAGACAGCCTGTGGCTGGCTCTTCCCCCTTGGACTAGTGCCAAAAACGCTTCCCAGGTTCTCCTTCCCCCAGGCCAGGTAAATCACAAACATGGATCATTAACCTGTATGTTATCAAGACTACAGGGCAAGGCTCCCTTCTGGGAACAGTCCCTTTCTGCCCATTTGTGAGAGCACCGTCCTCCTCCCCTTCGCTGATCAGTGAAGACTCGCAGAGTCACTCCTGAGGGCGGGGGAAAAATGAATGAAAAGG
>NW_020685630.1:0-2545 GCF_002925995.2 Terrapene triunguis
GGGGGGGGTCCCAGCCCTCACTGTCCCCAGCCCCCCAGCCAGGCTCTGCGGCGCTGAGGTCACTGTATTTATTACATCGAAAACCAGAGACAAACGGTGGAAAAGGCCACAAAGTCGGAGCCCAAACGTTGGGGGCCAGAGAACGGGGTTAAGGCATCTGCGAGTGACGGAGCTCCCACCTCTGCCAGCAGGGGGCGCCGTGGGGAGTGGGGTGTGGAGAGCAGGGAGCGGGGTGGGGGCTGTAGGGGGGGTGGGCACCATGGGGAGTGGGGCAGAGGCTGTGGGGAGTGGAGTGTGGGGAGTGAGGTTGGGGCCGTGGGGAGTGGAGTGGGGGCTGTAGGGAGCCATGGGGAGCGGGGGCTATTGGCGGGGGTGGGCACCATGGGGAGCGGGGTGGGGGCTGTAGGGTGCCGTTGGGAGCGGGATGTGGGGAGTGGGGCGGGCGCCGTGGGCACCGTGGGGTGCAGTCCATGGCAGGGTGGGAGGCTCAGTCGTGGGGCTTGTCGGGGTCCCCGGTGTTGCACATGGGCTCCAGCTGCTCGGTGTGCTCAGGGTCGGGGGGCTCCATCTCGGGGTACACCACCCCACAGAGCTTCTGGGTCACCCGCGTCACCGCCGCTGTGGGGAGACAGGGGGTCAGAGAGCCGGGAGGCCCGGGCCCTTCCTCCAACCCCTGGCCAGCTGCTCCCCTTCCCCCACCCCTCTGTGCCCCTTTCCCCGCCCGGCTGCACCCTCTGCTCCCGCCCCTCTGCACCCCTTCCCCCGCCCCTCTGCGCCCCTTCCCCCGCCTGGCTGCGCCCCTTCCCCCGCCCGGCTGCACCCTCTGCCCCCGCCCGGCTGCACCCTCTGCCCCCGCCCAGCTGCTCCCCTTCCCCCCCCGCCTGGCTGCCCCCCCCGGCCCTCGCCCGGCTGCTCCCCTTCCCCCGCCATCGCCCGGCCGGCTGCCCCACCCCACTCACCCAGGCAGGTGTAGACGGCGGGTGGCTTGTGGTGCCAGGCCACGCCCAGCCCATAGACAGGCACCCCGGTCAGCATGATGGCCAGCCCCACGCCGCACACCACCGGCTCTGACCACAGGCTGAAGAGCAGCAGGAAGGCCCAGAAGAGCAGGTAGAGCACGGGGAAGAACAGGCTGACCTGGGGGGACAGGGGGCTCAGCCGGGGGCGGGGCATGCAGGGGCTGGGGGCAGGGCAGTGGGCAGGATATGCAGGGCAGGGCTCACTTTGGTGGGTTGGGGCACACAAGGTGGGGGGGGCACATGGGGCAGGGGGTGGGGCTCACCTTGATGGGGCGGGCCATGCAAGGTAGGGCGGAGTGCAGGGGGCGGGCCATGGGTGCTGGGGGCAGGGCACACAGGGCAGGGGGCGGCTTCACCTTGATGGGCTGGGCCATGTGGGGCTGGGGCGGGGAACGGGGGCAGGGGGCGGGGCAGGGGGCGGGCTCAGCTTGAGTGGCCGGGCCATGTGGGGCTGGGGCGGGGAATGGGGGCAGGGGGCGGGGCAGGAGGTGGGCTGATGGGCCGGGCCATGTTGGGCTCGGGGTGGAGAACAGCGGTAGGGGGCGGGCTCACCTTGATGGGCCAGGCCATGTGGGTTTGGGGGTGGGGAATGGGGGTAGGGGGTGGGCTCACCTTGATGGGCCGGGCCATGTGGGGCAGGGGGCGAGGAATGGGGGCTGGGGGCAGGGGGCGGGCCAGGAGGCGGGCTCACCTTGATGGGCCGGGCTATGTGGGGCTGGGGGTGGGGAACGGCGGTAGGGGGCCGGCAGGAGGCGGGCTCACCTTGATGGGCCGGGCCATGTGGGGCTGGCGCCAGCGCAGCACGATCTGCCCGGCCACGGTCACCCCATAGAACAGGTAGTTGATGAACCCCACGTAGTTGATCAGGGTGTAAATGTCGCTCGTCACCAGCATCAGCAGCGTGGACAGGCACTGTAGGGAGGGGGGCTATGGGGCGGGGCCATGCTGGACCCCGCCCCATCCCAGAGACCCCACCCACCACCATGCCGCAAGCCCCACCCCTGGGACTAGAGACCCGGCACCCACTCCGCAAGCCACGCCCCTGATCCAGAGACTCCTCCCCCACTCCCCAAGCTCCCCCCCGCCCCAGTGACTCACGGTGAAGAGCAGGGCGGGGATAGGGGTGCAGCGCTGTACGTGGATCATGGCCAGCAGGCTGGGGAGGTGGCCCTCACGGGCTCCCGCGAAGAACAGCCTGTGGGGGAGGGGAGACGTAAGCATGGGGGAGCTCTCGGTGCCATCAGTAGGGTTCAGGGTGAACGCCAGGCTGCGGGGAGACGAGGGAGGAGACTCCATCCCCTCCCCCGCCAGGGGCAGGGCCTGTGGGGGGGCGGGGTCACTCACCGGGAGGAGGTGAAGAGGGAGCCATTCACACCCCCAAAGGTGGACAGGGCCACGGAGATGGGCATGATCCAGGCCATGACACCCAGCAGCTTCTCCCCAAACGTCTGGGGAGGAAAGAGGGGAGGAGTCAGGGGGAGAGCTCAATGCAGGGGCAGGGCCAGCAGCTCCTGGGGCGACATGGC
>NW_020685631.1:0-1543 GCF_002925995.2 Terrapene triunguis
TTGTCGGGGACTTTTTAACCCAGACGGCAAGGTTCGTTGTCTGACCGCAGAGTGAGAGACAGGCAACACCAGCAAGGTCCAATACAAGCTCTTTATTGAAGAGTGCACACAACAATAGAGAGCGGCCCATCTCCAGAGAGAACCAGCCACAATTACAATAACTAGTGAGATTATATAGACAGTTCCGTCGCGTCATAATTAAGCAACCCCAAACCCCCCTTTTCTAGTTAAGTTTCTAATATTCATGCATATCTATTTTCTTTGACAGTACAAACAGTTCATGATGCCTCAGCAGCTTCTTATTAGCTTTTTCGTTACGTATCAGAGGCTGAGAGAAAAGCGGGAGTTGGGTACAGATAAAGAACAGAAACAAGGAGTGAAGACTGCAAGTCTCCATTTGTCCAACAAACTGTTCCTAGCATTTCTGGTACAAGAATGCGGCCCCCACCTCTTATCTTGTTCTTTGCAGCTTAAGCAAGCATGCCCTCAGGTTTCACAGAGAGACAGGAATGGCCCAGCAACTACTGTTAGCCTAACTTTGGCTAAGCTGGCCAAACAACTATACTTCATATTTTTGGGCCTAACAATCCCCCCTTTGTCCCTGGAGTACCTTGGAGGGACTCCTGGGACAACTAACTGCCATGAGTGGTGAGCTTGGGGTTGGTTACTTTTGGACGGAACACACCTTGGTGCCCATCCAACATCCAACCTTTATTATTACATACAAGGCCAGTAGGCCACATATAATTACAACAGCGCTTCGGAGTACATTATGGAGCCAACCACCTATATTTGGAATTCAATTGAACAGGTTACTTTACCAGGACTTAATCCGTTTTCCTTCATGGTCCTTTGCTACCTTCATAAGGTGGTTTGCTTTTTTTTAAGTGGCATTATAAACGTTTGGGACATACACGCAGCATTTCTGTCCAATTAATGCACATGTTTCTCCACAATTTAATTTCCACAATGCTAGCCACATTAATTTCTACACAAGGTGTAACTGTTTTTTTTATGCTTACAAAATCTTCATGCACCCACAGCAAAGTGACAGCTCGACCACACAGAGCCAGGGGCACTGTCCTTCTCTCTCTTTACCAGATCTTTTATCTGCTATTTTGTTACCCAAAAACAAATTTAAATCTTTTATTCTTTTGGCTTTGACTACCCTGCTGCAGCCACAACCTTTGGTCTTTATTTAAAACATTTTAAATCTTGTAGCATTAAGTCACCTTAAGGATTAAATGCTAAACACCATATTAAACAACACTAGTTTCCTGTGTCTGGCAAAAGTATTCTCGGTTTTGCAACTTTAAACAATACCAATTTATTTTAAACTTATAAAATACAGATTGTACACAGCAGGAGTGTTCTTCAGCAAATTCGGCTAAACTATTTATAGTCGAATAATTCCACTTAAATAACCTCTTGCCTGGATTACTTACAGAAATTCTTACCAAGTTTCACTGCTTAATTCCCTCTAGCAACTATAGAGTTAACTTCTCACTCTTTTTTTTTTTTTTCTTCATTTGCTTGTTTCCCA
>NW_020685631.1:1643-2812 GCF_002925995.2 Terrapene triunguis
CTCTAGCAACTATAGAGTTAACTTCTCCCTCTTTTTTTTTTTTTTCTTCATTTGCTTGTTTCCCAAAATGACACCCAATCAACTCAGATTTTACCATTTCAATTATTGTCCTGGGGATTTGAGATCGCCATGCTTATAATTACTTACTCCTTTTCTTTCACTATGCCCTTAAAGTTTCCAACCTGTTTTCTAATCTATCTGTTGACTGCCCGCTTGGGCCCGATCCTGCTTTTCTCGCTGAACCGTCCACCCTGGGGTCTCCTGCGGCGTCTCTTTCAGAGATTTCAGTCCAGGCCGGCTGCCTGTGGCTTCTTCACAGCGTTCCCAAACCACGCCAGCTCCAGGGTCTCAAAGGCAGACTGTTGGATCTCACTGGACAGTTAAGCTTTGCAAATGTAATTTCAGCACTTGTAACTTGTATTGTCTTTGGTTTGCCTCTGTCTATATTTTTTCACAGCCAGCTGGGGCTGAAAGCAGTTTTTTTTTCTTTTTATTTATAGTTATACCATACAAATAAATAATTCATTTGTCCCGGTCTAAGATCAACCAGAATATCCCTGAGGGAATCCATCCTGTCAGCAGAAAAAGTTCCGCACCTTGGCCAGTCCTTAGTCGGGGACAAATGGGTAGTAAAGGAGGGCCATTGAATTTGGCATAAGTTTCTTATCTTAGATTTAGTCAAACCGGTTGTTCCAGAGATTTCCTTTCAATCTCAAAGTACCAGAGACAACGGGGCGTCCCCCGGGCACTTACTGCCAAATTGTCCCATTTAGCCTGTAGGGACTCTAACCCCTTTTCCCGGGGACTCTAACCCCTTTTCCCAGGGACTCTAACCCCTTTTCCCGGGGACTCTAACCCCTCTCTGGGGACTCTAACCCCTCTTCGGCGATCGCTTACCTTATCCAGGGACTCTAACCCCGAAGACCTGGATCCTACTCAACGGGTAGGTGGACGTTGCTGGGTTTCTACGGGCTTCAGCTGGTTCACAGGACTCGCCTTATCACCGACGCAGGGATCAGGTTACCGGGCAAGGCTCCTCGAAGCCGGAGGATGCGCGCTGCGTTGCTTCAGAGTCTGATCCTGCACCGGAGAGTCAGACGAGTCCCGGCGGAGTCGCCAAATTTGTCGGGGACTTTTTAACCCAGACGGCAAGGTTCGTTGTCTGACCG
>NW_020685632.1:0-3136 GCF_002925995.2 Terrapene triunguis
TTCTATGCTCAAAGTGAGCAAATGGTTCAGCCTTTCTTCCCCGGTGGCTGAACGCAAATGATTTTTAATCAATGTTAGCTTACTAAATGCACGCTCTCCCGATGTTACCAACACTGTTAGTAGGCGTAAACAAATACAAAACTGTGGAAACACATTTTCCAACCCTTTTTTGAAGAGAGCATTAAGTGTAAGCGCAGAGGTTATATGCAGATCAACTCTTAAGTTGGAATCTTCTTTTATTTTGTAAAACATTCTAAGTTCCTCTTTAAGATCTTCTCTCTGAAAGTCTTTTGGATATGCTGTGGCCAAAGTGTCAACAAAATTTTCTATAGAAAATTCATCCACTTTATCTGGCAGACACAAAATGGGTGAAAATAAATTTGAGACTTCAGCCATTCTTTGCCAAGACCTCCTAGCTCTGATAAAAGCAAATCCATTGTCGGGAAGAACACCTGTACTTTGAACTGAATATCGGGAGAGTCAAACGTATAGTCTGCATCCCCTGTGTCATCAAAGAATCGCTTGTTCATCCAGATCCTTGAATCACTTTTCATTTTTGGGTCAATGCCGAGGCATGAAGCGACTTGTTTGGCTTCTTCAAAAAAACATTGGCCAAGAATCTTTCATTGTTTTGAATTTCCTTGACTAAGTTGCTCACGTGTTTAGCTCCCTCTTCCATTGTTAATTTGGCGCTTTGTAGGACCTTGTTCTTATCATCAATATACTGAAGCACTTTAAACCATATTGTAGTAAGAAGTACAAATTCAAATGACTTAAGCCACTTAATCAAACAGTCAACAACTGCCTGGATTCCGGGAGGTAAATGAAGCTCCTCTTCAATTTTAATTAAACTTTCCAGCACACCTGTGTGATTTTTTTATTAGGGGGCAAAAAGCATCAACTCTTGCGCTCCACCTAGTTTTAGATATAGAATGAAGAGAGATATTCGCAGTGGTCTGCAAAATTTTCCATCTCGCAGGGCTAAGAGCAAATACTTTAGAGAGTTTCTGAACATTTCCAAAATATGTTTTTACCTATACACTGATTTCCATAGCGTGGATGCCACAGAGGTTCAGCGTGTGAGCGCTGCATGGAGAAAAATAGGCTTGGGCATTTTCTTCCAAAATTCTTGTCTTTACTCCTTGAAATTTTCCTGACATGTTAGAGGCATTGTCATATCCCTGCCCTCTGCACCAAGATAATTCTAAGTCACATTCTTTTAAAAACCTCTTTATCTGTTCGGCTATATCTGCTCCAGTCTTCTTTTCAAAATCTACTAGTTTAACAAATCTTTCATCCACATCCCAATTTCAATTTTTTTGTATCACATATCTGAGAATAAAAACTAACTGCTCTGTGTGTGAAACATCAGGTGTACCATCAACAACAATGCTGAAATATCAGACTTTTCTTACCTTTTCAAGAATAGAGTTTAAAAATTTCTCCCCACACAGTTTCAAGAACTCATTTTGACTATGCCATGACAGGTATTGAGCCTGCATTCTTCGACCACACTCTCTGCACTGAGCTACCATCTCTAGATGTTGTTTCACCTCAGTATTGTACCTGCCCACAAGCTTCAGTGTTGACAAGAAAAGCCCACAGTCGTCATAATCAACAGTAGAATGACTACCACGAAATGGCAGATTATTCTTTGCTAGGAAAAGAATTACATCAACAACGGCAGTTAATATTTTACGCCATTTTTCCTCCTCCTGTTTAATACTATGCTGTAATGCTGCATCAATGCCTCTTATCACTGAGTGTCTGAAATAATTCCTTCCACTAAATGTAATTGCTCAAATGTAAAGCGTTTTCTTCAAGACTCTTGATTTTCTCGTAAATCTTTCCAATTATTGGCAATTCCACCTTCAACAAATTTTGAATGATGTAATTGGTTAGTTTGAGTTTCACTTCTGTAGAGACTGCAGGGAAAACAAAATATTGCTGCAGCATCTTTACTCCACACCATCCAGTCTCTTTCAATACATTCGCCATTACTCAGATGTTTAGAAAAAACTGTTATCGGCAATTTCCTGCCAAAAGAATCACGAGGAAAGTTTTCGGGCTTATGTGATGG
The DNA here is from genome assembly GCF_002925995.2 of Terrapene triunguis. NCBI lineage: Eukaryota > Metazoa > Chordata > Testudines > Emydidae > Terrapene > Terrapene triunguis. Next base: position 2,081 of record NW_020685632.1, read on the forward strand.
ACCCTTCAATACAATAAGATCTCTTTTCTTTATGTCTAGGTACTTCCAAGAGACTGGGTCATTACTGCACAACTCTTCTTCGTCATTTCCGTCTACAGCAGCAGGACTAGTCGACTGTACCAGTTTCTCAGTTATAGAAATGTTACCGCTGTGTTCTCCATTGTCTATCCAAAGAGGCTGGATTTCCTTCTCTTCCTCCGCAACAACCATAACATTGTTTTCTGAATGTGGTAATATTTTGGATTCCTCACACACCGTCTTTTCTTTTTCTCTTACAACATCACTTTCACTTCCCACCTCTGAAGAGCCTTGAATGTCAGCATTGCTCAACTCAGTGAACTGACTTGACTTGGATTGTGCCTGAAGAAATTTGTGAAGAGTTATTTTTCCTTTTTCTTCTTGCGTCTGTCTAGCTTTCCTCTGCTTTCTCTTCTCAAATCCTGAAAGATATGTACGTTTCATTTTTCTAACCCCTACGATCATTGACTATGTGATGATACCTGCAAACAAATTAATTCCCTTGGTATCTTTCATTTTGTTAGGTAGTATGATGCTGTACCCCATAATGCTTTATGGGTCAAAGAATTTTCTAGAATACTAGTCGGAGGGGAGGGGAGGACCAATGGTAATGCGGCGCTGCAGTAGTGGGGATGCATGCTGTGAGCGAACGTGGGCTTTCTACATAGAGCGTATCATGCGATTAAATTAAAAAGCAAAGCCACTTTTTTTTTTTTGAGACATTAGGGTAGGCATGGGCAAACTTTTTGGCCCGAGGGCCACATCGAGTTTCCAAAATTGTATGAAGGGCCAGGTAGGGAAGGCTGTGCCTCCTCAAACAGCCTGGTCCTGCCCCCTATCCGACCCCCACCCACCCCCCGCCCCCCGCCCCCCCCCCCCTCACAGCCCCCTTCCCCCCCCCCCCCAAGCCCCCCCCACCCCCCCCCCCGGGCCCCCCCCCACCACCCCCCCCTGCTCTCTGTTCCCTGACTGCCCCAACCCCTATCCACCCCCCTGCCGAGTCCTGACAGACCCCCAGAATGCCCACGATCCAACCCC
>NW_020685632.1:3236-10016 GCF_002925995.2 Terrapene triunguis
CCCCCCCCCCCCCCCCCCCCCGCTCCCTGTCCCCTGACTGTCCCCGGGACTCCCTGCCCCTTCCTGCAGCAGGTGAATGTACCTGGAGGTGGGTCTGATGTCCGTCCCCCCCAAGTCCTGTCCCTCCCCAGCCCAGCCGGGACTAGCAGCTAGGAGCCCCCGGCTGTGGCACTCACAGCAGCAGGGAGGAGATTGAACCCACTTCCACAAGACTCCTCTGGCTGCAGGAACCTCTGTGGTTACTGCCCAGCCCTGGAGCTTATGATTCATAGACTGATTATCCACCCTATGCAGACTTCTCCCTAGTTGATGGAGCATAGTAGTGTGAAAGCAATGGGCATGACCTGGCATGAGTTCTGGATTAAGGTGTGTGCATGTACGTTTGCCTGGAAAATGCTGAGTAGCTCTTTACAAAAGTCCTCTTGAAGTTCCCTGTCTCTTTCCCTCATCTCCTAATCATGCCATACTTGTAGTAGTAGGATTTTATGTTTATTATTTTTTATTTTTAATTATACAAAATACAATGTAGCATGTATTAAATTTATTGGTGTATAATTTGATCATATCCTGCCAGCCACCCTTTTTGAATAGCAGAAAGGAATGGCCTAATGGGCCATTTGGTAAAAATGCATCAGCCGGAATATGTGTCTGTGCTGATTTCAAGGCAGTAACAGACGTTTGAAGGTCACTATTTTGTTGTAGGTTTAGCATTTTAAAATAAGTAAAAGAATGCCATAATTGTTTTCTTATGCATTGCAATTTGATGTTCCTGTTCAAAATGTTCTGTGTAAATTAATTCTGTTTTGTGTGTGAATGAGGAATGTATGTGTTAAAAAATAAGTGCGAAGGCCATCGCTGAACCAGATATGAGGGAGGAACCAAAGACAGGCGCAAGGGCACCAAGAGGCTGCAACACGCCCCTACTGAAATGTCAGAGGAGGGCAGATTGACAACTCTAAAAATGAGATAGGCACCTATCAATGGGGACAACATATCCTATCCTATTTCCTAGAACTGGAAGGGACCTTGAAAGGTCATCGAGTCCAGCCCCCTGCCTTCACTAGCAGGACCAAGTACTGATTTTGCCCCAGATCCCTAAGTGGCCCCCTCAAGGATTGAACTTACAACCCTGGGTTTAACAGGCCAATGCTCAAACCACTGAGCTATCCCTCCCCCCTTAACATAGCTGTAATCAAAACCAGCATGGAATAACTCCCTGAGGAACTTAATAAAAAAAACAAACTAAAGAATAAAAAGAACAAATTAAGAAAACAAGCACTCGTCAAACAACAATTAAGTACAGCATGATGGTGCAAAACTCATTGGTCCCAATGAAGGAAAATCACTATATAAACAGGGTGTCTTGCCATGAAACTTTGGGTTCGTCCTGCCGAGACTTCCCTGGAGCATCGTGTTGCAACCGACGGAACCCAGCTCCTCCCTACTGATGATCAAGCTAGCTGGCCACTAGCTTGTTCTGGACTCTGAACTGGTAACTATAACATCAACTGGCGGGACTGTGTGTGTGTGTGTGTGTGTGTGTGTGATTGAATTCATATACTAATTGCCCTATCCTCAATAAACGCGGCATATTGCCTTTTCCCCTGAAAAAATCCCGTGTGTTTCTTATAAGCATAACATTTTTGGTGGAGAATTGCGAAAGGGGGAAGACATGCACTGTGATTGTTGAACATGCTGCTAAATATTGCTAAAAGGTAAACCATACGTATAAAGTGATCGATCATTCAGGTGTGCACACCCCCGGTCGTAGAAGTGCCGGGCAATAGGGGGAGGATTAGAGTCCTCGCTCCGACCCGTCTGTGAGGGAAAACTATACAGATAAGATATATACAAATTGTCTAGGTATATACACCCCCGGTCGTAGAGGTGCTGGGCCATAAGGGGGAGGGTTAGTGTCCTCGCTCCTACTCGTCTGTCGGGGAAAAATTTCATAGGTGAATATACCCTCGGTCGTAGCAGGATCGAGCCCAAAAGGTAGGGGGCTTAGCGTTTCCCCCTCCTGCTCTGTCAGGCACAGTTCTTTTTAGTGGTGTACAGGAGTTGACCGGGGCTCGACCCGCGGCGGGGAGCCACACCGACTCACTACCTGCTGGGGCTTGAGTGCTTTGTCTGGCTGTCGGGTCTCGCCCGGCAGCCCTTGCAGTCCTGAAAGATACGGGAAGCTCGACCCCGGCTCAGGGCGGGCACCAGCATTAGGTCAGGGCTCAGACCCTTAGTCAGGGTTGAGCAACAGTAAACAAAGTACTTAAGCCCAGGCCCTGGGTCAGGGCGGGGCAACAAACACTGAGGCAGAGCTCAGGCCCTCAGGCAGGGCTGAGCCACAGTAATAGGCCTGAGCCTCGACAGGCCTGGGAGAGGGGGAGACTGCCACCCACAGGTTGGGTGGCAGGGGGGACGCAGGCCCTCCCACTCCACTGCGTCCCAGCCCGGGCCCTAGCAGCGGCAGAAGACCCGCTGCTTCGTCAGTGGGGATCCTGGCCGCAGCACACTGACATCGGCTCTGGCAGTGCTGCAGCCAGACTGGGGTCGGCTGCCCCCGGGCTACTTCCAGACTCCCCCTCTGGGCCTACCTGGATGCTGGCGTCAGCCTCGGGGGGGATCCTGGACCATGGGTTCGTCCGGCCAGGGATCGTTTGGCAGGTCCGGGAGCTCCTCCAGATAGGAGGCACAGGGCAGGCCCGGCGGCTCCTCCGGGTAGTAGGCACCGGGCAGGCTCGGCGGTTCCTCGGGGTAGCGAGCGCAGGGCAAGCCCGGTGGCTCCTCAGGGTAGCGGACGCAGGGCAGCCTCGGCGGCTCCTCGGGGTAGCGGGCGCAGGGCAGGCCCGGCGGCTCCTGGCGGTCACTCCGGTCCGCGGAGGTTTCCCAGCCCCAAGCTAGGCTGGAGATGTCTGGTCTCTCCGGCTGCTGGGACCAGACTGAGTTCTGAGGGCCCGGCTTTATACTTCCGGGTCGCCGCCTGACCCTCTGAGGGGTGGGCTCAGAACTCCCTAGCTCCGCCCACTCCGGCCTCCGGATGAGCTCTTCCCCTTCCGGGGCGGCGGGGAGCCACACCGACTCACTACAAGTGGGTATAGACTTTTGTGTTTTGTAAGTCCCAGCACGAGCGTGGGCACGGAAAAGTTATAAAGGTATAAGAGATTCATAAAGAAATATGGTCAGGCGGTATTTTCTATGTGAGACCCAACTCTGAAGGATATAGGAGTGTGGGCAAATAGTGGTAGCACCTGTGTAGGACATGTTTAAAAGGAAGCAATCCAAAGATGATACTTTGTTCAAGAGATTACTCCTTTTAAACAGATCTTGCTCTGTTAAACCAAACTCTGAAGGATATAGGAGTTTGGGCAGTGTAGTATTTTTTTTGTGAGTGATTTCACTGATTTCAGTGATTTGGTGATTTCACAATTCTGAAAGAAATGTTTAAGGAAAGGGACCAGGAGGGGTGGGGGCTAGTTAAGGAGCCCACCCTCCTTGCTAAATTGGTAGTGGAACAAAGCCTGTGTCCGTGAAAAGGGACGGTTCACCGAGGAAAGCAGGATTGGGCCCAGACAAGCAGGCAGGCAACAAATAAAAAAAAAAGGAAAACAGGTTGAAAAACCTGAGGGCATAGTGGCAGGAGTTAAAAAAAAAAAAAAAAAAGTACAGGCATGGGGATTTCAGATCCCTGGAACAATACTTGGAATGGTGAAATCTGAGTTGATGAAGGTGTTATTTTGGGAGATAAGCAAGTGATTTTAAAAAAGAGTAAGAAGTTAACTCTGCAGAATCTGGAGGGAATTTAAGCAATTGAACGTTGTAAAAATGTTAAAAAGAAAAAGGTTTATAGAAAGAGAATTCTTCGTTTCTTTACAACCATTCTGAAGGAAAAATGGGCCCTTTTCCAAAGGAATGTCTGTAAATAAGCCAGGCAAAGAGACAATCTGATTTAAATCCTTTGACTATGAACAATTTAGTCATATTCGCTAAAAGAACATAAGGGGTTTCTATTGGAACTTAACTGCCCCCAAATGTATACAAATGTAATCTATGTACAGCTGTGTAAAAATTAAAGCAGTGTAAGAAATGTTAAAAAAAAGAATATGTATAAATATAATGTGTAAATATGTGGAGAGTTTAGGACCTAAAGCAACACTCCTGGTTTGTAAAACTCTTGTTTTGTAGGTTTAAGATGAATTGGTTTTGTTTTTAAATAATACCACTAAAATCCATTTGAATCTTTCATTCAAAGTTGCAAAACCGAGAAACACTTTTTGCCAGACACAGGTAACTAGAGTTGTTTAGCTTTGGTATTTAGCATTTAACCCTTAAGGTACCTTAATGCTTTATATGTTCAATATCTTTTTAAAAGACCAAAGTCATGGCTGCAGTAGGGCAGTCAAAACTGGGAGAATGAAAAAAGATTCTGGATTTGTTTTTTGGTAACAAAATAGCAAATAAGAGCTGCAGTAAAAGACAGTGCCCCACACTGAACCTTAAGGTGGCTCTGTGTAATTAAACTGTCACTTTAATAATGATATCTGACTTGTGTCCATTTATCCTTTTACGTAGTGACTGTCCAGTTTGGCCAATGTACATAGCAGAGGGGCATTGCTGGCACATGATATGCCTCCCAAGGTCTGTGAAAGCGAGGAATCATTGTCCAGGATGGGTTGTATTTTGTCCAGGATGGGTTGTCTCCTGCTACAAGACAAGCCCAAGAAAGAAACGAACAGAACTCCACTGGCCATCACCTACAGCCCTCAGCTTAAACCTCTCCAACACATCATCAGTGATCTACAACCCATCCTGGACAATGATTCCTCACTTTCACAGATCTTGGGAGGCAGGCCAGTCCTCGCCCACAGACAACCCGCCAACCTTAAGCATATTCTCACCAGCAACCACATACCACACCATAACAACTCTAACTCAGGAACCAATCCATGCAACAAACCTCGATGCCAACTCTGCCCACATATCTACACCGGCAACACCATCACAGGACCTAACCAGATCAGCTACAACATCACCGGTTAATTCACCTGCACGTCCACCAATGTTATATATGCCAGGAATGGCAATATACAAAAACCTGTAGGAGAACACTTCAACCTCCCTGGCCACACAATAGCAGATGTAAAGGTAGCCATCTTACAGCAAAAAAACTTCAGGACCAGACTTCAAAGAGAAACTGCTGAGCTTCAGTTCATTTGCAAATTTGACACCATCAGATCAGGATTAAACAAAGACTGTGAATGGCTAGCCAACTACAAAAGCAGTTTCCCCTCCCTTGGTGTTCACACCTCAACTGCTAGCAGAGGACCTCACCCCCCCTGATTGAACTAACCTCGTTATCTCCAGACTGATTCTTGCCTGCGTATTTATACCTGCCTCTGGAAATTTCCATTACATGCCTCTGACGAAGTGGGTATTCACCCACGAAAGCTTATGCTCCAATACATCTGTTAGTCTTAAAGGTGCCCCAGGACTCTCCGTTGCTTTTTACAGATCCAGACTAACATGGCTACCCCTCTGACAAAAGAAACAGTTACACCTTATGTAAAAATTGATATGGCTAATGTTATAGAAGTTAAACTATGGAAGGAATGTGCATTTTCCCCAGAACATGTGCAGTGTATATTGTAGAAGGGGTAGAAGAAATGTGAAAACATACCATACTACTTAATTAAAATCCTATTATGGCTCCAAAGGGAGCCACAATAAGTTGTGTTTTCTTTCTCAGATCGCAGTGTGTTTTGGAAGCAGGAGTTAAAAGTGGAAAGTAATCAAAACTCTGGTGGAAGATGATTGTGTCCCTTTTAAAACAGAGTCTCTGAGCTGCTGATGGCTTTGGATCCAAAAGCAAACCAGAAAGCATCTGTGTTAATGCAAATTACCTAACTAATAAAGGAAGAAAAGAACTGCCCATAAATGGCAGCACAAAGGAGTCAAACCAAAGAACACAAAGGGAGACAGGTAGATCAGAGAAAGGTAAGGGCACTAGTAGAAATGCCAGCCCCTACTGACACCCACTCTTTAAGAGTACTGCTAGGAGGATTCAATTTTCTTAGACCACACATTTATAAATATGCTGAAATAACTCATCCTATGTGAGGATATGATCTAGAACCACTCCCATATATTTTAGGAAATCCACATGCCTGAGTTTGGCGTTGCAGATGGTGACATTCGGGTACTTCTTTGCATGTTCGTTGCTCAGGTGGAACGCAGAGACAGCTGTTTGACGGTTTGGGCAGAATCGCAACAACCAGTAATGGTGCCATGATGGATCCTTGTGGGAGCCTGGTGTTCATTAGAAGAGATCTGCTGGTCTGTTCCATTAGATGTACACAAAACCCATCTTTGCAGTTGGTGAGCATGATTGTCAGTAGGTGCAGTGTTGGTCTGCAATGCACTATTTTCAACCTTCAATGTACATCTTCAGTGCAATTACCTAATTGCAGGTGTTGTTAGGTCTGAGACCTTTTTCTGCAGCCACATTAGGACAGCAGTAGCCATTAGCCAAGAAGCAGATTATCACATCCTCACATTCTATCTAAATTACATTAAAACAATGAAATATCAGGCTGTTAAGAAGGCGCTCCTGTACTAATAGTACCCACCACCACCAGATCAAAAAACAGATCTTAAGATGTTTAAAGAAAACTTTGTTTGATAGCTGGGAAGGAAGGAAGGAAGGAAGGAGGAGAAGGAAAAGAAGAACTCCTTACCTCCAAGTATCAGAGGGGTAGCCGTGTTAGTCTGGATCTGTAAAAAGCAACA
>NW_020685633.1:0-246 GCF_002925995.2 Terrapene triunguis
TCTGTTAATTTTTAGGTCTATACAGTGTTCTTTTAAATTATTCTGAGGCTACGTCTTCACTACAGGGGGGGGGTCGATTTAAGATACGCAAATTCAGCTACGTGAATAGCGTAGCTGAATTCGACGTATCGCAGCCGACTTATCCCGCTGTGAGGACGGCGGCAAAATCGACCTCCGCGGCTTCCTGTCGACGGCTCTTACTCCCACCTTCGCTGGTGGAGTAAGAGCGTCGATTCGGGGATCGAT
>NW_020685633.1:256-4535 GCF_002925995.2 Terrapene triunguis
CTCCCACCTTCGCTGGTGGAGTAAGAGCGTCGATTCGGGGATCGATTGTCGCGTCCTGATGGGACGCGATAAATCGATCCCCGAGAGGTCGATTTCTACCCTCCGATTCAGGCGGGTAGTGTAGACCTGCCCTGTGTCTTTAAAAAAAAGTCAGTCCTGTAAGGCCTTTGTCTTACAAATACAAACACACACACACACACACACACACACACACACAGAGCAAGCCACCTGGAACATTAAAAGGAACAGGTCCAGGATCCTGAATATTGAGCAGGAACCTTGAATATCTAGTAGGTCACTTCCACAGCTTCCAGTTGTTCCTATTTACTTTCTTCAGGAGAAAACAGCTATTTGGTTAGGTATTTCTAAGTCGTCTCTCACCATACGAGGTGTCTTGTTTCCTCAAACTGCAGCTACCGATAACAGCCAAGAAGGCATCTCATAGACTCATAGACTTTAAGGTCAGAAGGGACCATTATGGTCATCTAGTCTGACCTCCCGCATGATGCAGGCCACAAAAGCTGACCCACCCACTTTCCCTTAACTCAGCTGTTGAAGTCTCCAGATCGTGATTTAAAGACTTCAAGTCGCAGAGAATCCTCCAGCTTCCGACCCCTGCCCCATGCTGCGGAGGAAGGCGAAAAACCTCCAGGGCCTCTGCCAATCTACCCTGGAGGAAAATTCCTTCCCGACCCCAAATATGGCGATCAGTAGAACCCCGAGCATACAGGCAAGATTCTCCAGCCGGACCCTCATTTTGAGCTCAGCACTGGCCAAGGAGCGCTGGCTTACCTCCTAGCTAGTGGAAGTATTCAGAGGGACTTTTGTAAAGTCACATGACTTTATGATCCAAGGAGCAGGACGTATGCTGAAGTGAAAGAAAAATTAAATCCCCTCCCTTTCAGTAGAAGTGATTAACACCAGGTCTCTTTGCATCTGAAAATTTTGTGCAAAAAGGAGTGTAAGCTGCTGTCCTTTATGGACCCCTTGTCAGAATCACATGCTCTCTATGTATGTTTTGGTATTTGGAAGCAGGTGATCTGACTTCACAATCAATAAGCATCAATCTAAACCGGTCATTCAGAAATCTCTCTGAAACTTCTGAAGTTCAGTGTTATTTTGATATACACAAAGCAACCATGTGTCTAAATTACTTTCTTGTAGGTGAAGGGAAAACAAGAAATCAAAACAGAAAAGTCAAGTCTCCAGGAGATCTCCATTAGAGCGTGTGAACAGGGCATTTTTCTTCTATAACACATCGTCTCACCTTTTGTCCCCAAAATGGCAGCTACCTCTACAGACAGGAGACCTCTAGTAGTGTCTGAGCACACAATATGGTCTACTCATGATTTTAGAGATAGTTTCCTATTGGGGGTTTTTCTTAATGCCCCAGAGTCACGTTACTGTGAGAATCTCAGCTTTTGTAGGGGAAATTTTTTTTCCGAGCTTTTCTCCCTAACTACAAGGGCTAAAAACATGAATCCTAAAAAGCACAAGGCAAATAAAGAGCCTTAAATGTATTGGGTTTTTTAAGCCAATCTCACAATTTTGAGAGGGCCTGACTCATGATTTTTTAAATGTTTGGCATTGGTGGTACAGACAGCAGTCAGACAAAGGCCTAGTTGTGTCTTACTCACACACTACTCTTTTCAGCTGTAGTAGTTTTTAATACTTATTTTTAGTGGTGTGGGAGGGCTGCATGTATGGCATGGCTGGAAGCATCTGACAGGATGAGCATTTAGCACTGTGTGGGGTAATGAAGATGCACTATCAGAGACAAGAGGCATGCACAGAAAACACACTGAAGATGTAAGTTTGATGCAAGAACATGAGTTCATGAATCTATTTAACTTAATCTTAAAACTAGCATAAAGCAAGAAACAGACTTCTCAATACAGAAACAAAAGCCTGTTAGCTAAATGAAGTGTCTTGATGCTATCTACCTGCAGTAATTTCTTCCAACTAGTCATCCTTACCTTTAACACAGAGAAGGGGGTGGAAGCTTGTATTTTAGAGATCTCCGGATCCTCTTCCTTCACAGATCCTTTCCTGCCAAGGTAATTCTTTCTTAGTCCCCTTCCCTCCCCTATATAAAGGGTTTATGAGAGGAGAAAAACTCCCTGGTAAATGGAGCAGATCCATCCCATCCTCTCACAACTTGAAAAATAAAAAAAAAAAAAAAAAAAACACAGTCAGAGCTGCACCTCATATCCTGTTACAGTTGCTGACAACTGATTCCCTCCAATTGCCAGACCAACCTTGCACCACCCAGCATGCCCAGAATGGCCACTGAAGTGGGAGGTCATGGGGGACAAGACCAGTAGCAGCAGGAGGTACACCACACTCTTGTTCCAATTTCAGTTCCTCATTGAGTTGTTGAGGTTTACCTTCTACAGTGTTTTCATTTACATCATCTTCCCATGAATAGTAATGGCTGGGAAGGGACATGGTCACCAGCTTCCATGTCTGTGCTTTTCCCACCTTTTCTTGGCACCTTTACCCTGGAACAGCTGGTCAAGATGCTTCTTCATTATCTCCACTTTTACTTCTACCAGACAAGGCCCTTCGTTTCAATAAGACTAAGTGCAGTGTGTTAAGTACAGTGGTGATCCTGAACTGAATCTGAACAGCTGGTCTGTACTATTCTTTTGGGAATAGTGGATCTAAAAGTTATGGGAGTGGTCAACGGAACAACAGCTGAACATTGCCATGCTAAATAATTTTTTTATAAACACATTTTGTTTGTACATTAATGCAGCTCTTTTGACTTCAGAAGAACTGCACTAATTTAGACCAGCACAGAATTTGGCCCTAATAATGGCAATGCTAACCATGTAAGGAGAGATGTGTATTCACGTACATACACCTTTTGGGAGATGGATTTTTCATGCTAGAGTTGCCAGAGTGTTAGATTTACCATTAGAAGAAGACAGCTGAGATTGAGCATTAGCAGAGTCACTTTAGATGTTTAAAGAAAATCAGGGTATGTGACAGATGCTGCCATATTTATTGGGTATTTTTACCAGGCACATTTCACACATCCCTCCCCATTTAAAAAAGGAATAAATAAGAGTTCAGTTCAGCAATCACACTTTTCCATTAGTGACTGAGGAAATCCAGTCCCTGTAGGCAGAAATTCTGGTATAAACCGTTGGTGACTTTGGATGGCAATTATCACTGCCCCAGCTCACAACGCCGATCAGCTTATAATAACCATTTATTATGCATATCAGTGGCCCTCCAGAATCTCCCTGTAAAGAGGAAAGAAAAAAAAAAGTTACTTGCTGCTACTAGAGAGTAAAAAGGGTTTTTTAATCAGCTCACAAATATTTAGATCAGCTGAGTTACAAGGGTCCTGTTTCAAACTCTGACCTTCAATGATATATTAGTAGTATTACCATAGTGCCCAGGAGCGCATTATGTAGCTACATTTTTGCCACCAGTAGTAGCTTGGAAAGCAAGTATTCATATCCCCCCTCCTGGTCCGTACCGAGCAAGCAGTTGCTCCAGCAGCTCCACCACAAATGTTGGTATTTTTAATATCCTGTCCCCAGTAGCTCACACAGGCCTCGTTGGAGAGGAGAGGTATATTTGTCTGCTGCAGCCTGATGGAGTATTCATCCTCTAGTGAAAACAAAGGAATGCATGGAGATGTGCCATTGAGACAGGATGACAAGAGGTTACATATTTAAGACGTGTACTATGTCAGTCATCCTCTAACCTTTTCAGCCATGCCAGGCATCTCTTGACACTACAATTTGGGGATTACTATTGCAGAAATTATTTCCATTTACACACAATTTTAGAACCTTGCATCATTTCATATGCACATTCAACACATTGCATAGAATGAGATTCCATGTGCGTCTTCAGAGAAAAAGAATTCTCCACCATTCACACAGCCACTCACTGCACCTGTGTCATCAGCAGGGTTTGAACCCTGGACCCTGAGAGCTAAAATTATAGCTGAGGGTCAGCTGAGCTAAAGCATGAATTAAGTCCATTAACTGGAAGCACTATATGGACCAGTCGTTGAATGGGGACAAAGCCCCACTCTCCTGTAGCTCAGTTACACATGCATGCAGTGAGCCAACAGAACACTGTGAGAATGTTAATAAACCCTTGCCAGGGTAAAGTCAGTGGAAAACCCCCCACAAAAAACCAAACAACTTTCCTGGTCCTCTTGTACTATCATTCAAGAGTAATTAGGGGTTTAACACCAGCTCCTCCACCCCCAAGTGGAGATCATCTAACACAACCAACGTACCAATTGACAAGG
>NW_020685634.1:0-3936 GCF_002925995.2 Terrapene triunguis
TAATGAGGCTGTCAGCTTTCTGTCCATAGCAGTGCAAAATAAAAATTAACCAAAAGTCACTTTTTTATGCTTGAGAGGCTTGTACAGGAGAGGCCTTTGAATGATGTCACTAGGATGTTCTTAGGTTATCGCATGTAATAGTCAGGGGCGGCTCTATGTATTTTGCCACCCCAAGCACGGCAGTGAGGCAACCTTTGGCGGCATGCCTCGGGAGGTCCGCTGGTAACGCGGATTCAGCGGCATGCCTGTGGGAGGTCCGCCGGTCCTGCGCCTTCGGCGTACCCGCCGCCGAATTGCTGCTGAAGCCGCGGGACCGGCGGACCTCCCGCAGGCATGCCGCCGAAGGCAGCCTGACTGCCGCCCTCATGGCGACCGGCAGGCTGCCCCCCCGCGGCTTGCCGCCCCAGGCACGCACCTGGTGCGCTGGTGCCTGGAGCCGCCCCAGGTAATAGTAATAATAATTAGCACCCATAGAGTGCTTTTAATCTTCATAGTGCTTTACAAACAGTTAATGTGTTGTCCTGCTTTAGTTCAGCTGTCATTAATTTGCCTCTTTAGAAAGGGGAAACTTAATTTTCAAATATGATGGTCAGCTTAATAAGAGCTAGAATTATCTGTACAAAGAAATAGCTGTACGTTTTGGCTAATTAACTCCAACTGCCCAATGACAGTGCACTGAGTAGTCATGCAGTACAGCTGCAGTTCTTTGACTGTGACACTACATATGATGGCAATGCAGCAAAGAGATGTATTTGCAGAAGATTATTAAGCTGTTGTGTGGTAGGAGGATTTAAGATTCTGCCTTTTCTTGGTAATACAAGCGTATAGTACAGCCTATGTATCAGTCTGTGTGTGTTTATAAACGACACACAGAACCCTTCACTTCTATTGGGATTAGTCCTGGCTCCTATCTGGATGCTCTTTCCACTTCACAGGATCAGGGGCACACTGAATAAGAGCAAGTAGACGTGTATATATGTGCATATCTATACAGAGAGTGGGCAAGCTGTATAACTTTTATGTGTACGTCAGTCACATGCTCCCCTTTTGAAAAAGTCCCAAGGAGTGGAACAGAGAGAGGAAATCTTTCCATAATTATTTTGGTGTGGGTGTGGGGGTTTTTTGTGGTATTTTTTTAAAATAACATCATATACGATTGAATAGTGAATTATATTCCTGATGTAGAATGCTAGAGGGTACTCCAAAAGCATATAGAAAAGATATCCTTCTCTACTGAATTCTATGAGCAGATCTCCACCAGCTGGTTTAAATTGGCATAGTTCCATTGACTTAGGCTACGTCTTCACTACCCGCCGATCCGGCGGGTAGCAATCGGTTTATCGGGGATCGACTTACCGCGTCTCGTGAGGACGCGGTAAAATCGATCCCTGATCGCTCTGCTGTCGACTCCGGAAATCCACCTCGACAAGAGGCGGCAGCGGAGTCGGCGGCAGCGCGGCAGCGGTCGACTTTCCCCCGTCCTCACCACCAGGTAAGCCGACCTAAAATACGCAACTTCAGCTACGGTATTCACGTAGCTGAAGTTGCGTATCTTAGGTCGGAACACCGCTGTAGTGTAGACCTAGCCTAATTGTGGTTGTTGGGCTTTGTATGGAAGTGGCTGGCTCGTGTTGAGTGGTCTTTGATATACAGGAGGTCAGACTAGATGATCTGTGGTCCCTTCTGGCCTTGAACTCTGATTCTATGACAATTTAGGCTCACTTCTAAGCGAACTTATCCATATTCACATTCTCTCACTGCTGCCCTTCCCTCATCTCTGCATATTGCCACCTCTCCTACCCCTATTTCAGAAAGAGCTGAGGTGTCAGATAGGGCAATACTCAGCTTTGGGTAGGAAGAAAAAACTGCTGCTAATATAGTAGTTTCAGCAGAGTCAGGACTCATCCACATAGCCAAATGTGTCGGGAGACCCGTTTACTACCTTGTTGTCCCTTAACACAGTTTGATCTTGCAGTGTAGATGGATGGGGTCAAGACAAGTTTTTGCTGGGCCCCTGAATTGTATTATAGCCCCAGACAGAGCCCGGTTGTGTGGGGTGCAGTGATATGGTTAAACTATGGTTCTGCCCTGCCTATGCTGCAAGACCAATCCGTTTTTCAACCATCTTGAACAGCCATGTTGTAACCAGGTCTGTTGACCAGGTTGTTTTTATAATGTAGATGGGCTCTAAAAGGGTGAAACAAATGAGATTCTGGAGGATGCTGATCTGGGGTTACAAAGGGATTTCACAAAACTGCATGACTGGGCAACAAAATGGCAGATGAAATTCGGTGTCGATAAATGCAAAAAGAACAGGAGTACTTGTGGCACCTTAGAGACTAACAAATTTATTGGAGCATAAGCTTTCATGGGCTACAGCCCATTTCTTCGGATGCATAGAATGGAACATATATTGAGGAGATATATATACACATACAGAGAGCATGAAAAGGTGGGAGTTGGCTTACCAACTCCGAGAGGCCAATTAAGTAAGAGAAAAAACTTTTGAAGTGATAATCAAGATAGCCCAGTACAGACAGTTTGATAAGAAGTGTGAGAATACTTACATGGGGAGATAGATTGAATGTTTGTAATGGCTCAGCCATTCCCAGTCTCTATTCAAGCCTAAGTTGATTGTATCTAGTATGCATATCAATTGAATTTCAGCAGTTTCTCGTTGGAGTCTGTTTTTGATGCTTTTCTGTTGCAAAATTGCCACCCTCAGGTCTGTTACTGAGTGACCAGACAGGTTAAATTGTTCTCCTACTGATTTTTGAATGTTATGATTCTTGATGTCAGATTTGTGTCCATTTATTCTTTTGCGTAGAGACTGTCCGGTTTGGCAAATGTACATGGCAGAGGGGCATTGCTGGCACATGATGGCATATATCACATTGGTAGATGTGCAGGTGAACGAACCCCTGAAGGCATGGCTGATGTGATTAGGTCCTATGATGATGTCACTTGAATAGATATGTGGACAGAGTTGGCATCGGGCTTTGTTGCAAGGATAGGTTCCTGGGTCAGTGGTTTTGTTCAGTGGTGTGTGAAACCTGATAAATGCAAAGTAATGCACATTGGAAACCATAATCCCAACTATACATACAAAACATTGGGGGTCTAAATTAGCTGTTGCCACTCAAGAAAAAGATCTTGGCATCATTGTGAGTAGTTCTTTTGGAAACATCTACTCAATGGGCAGTGGCAGTCAAAAAAGCTAGCAGAATGTTAGGAACCGTTAGGAAAGGGATAGATAATAAGACAGTAAATATCATAATACCACTATATAAATCAGTGGTACGGCCACATTTTAAATACTGCAAGCAGTTCTGGTGACACCATCTCAAAAAAGACATATTAGAATTGGAAAACATACAGAGAAGGGCAACAAAATTTTTTAGGGATATGGAACAGCTTCCTTATGAAGAGAGATGAAAAAGACTGGAACTATTCAGCTTGGAAAAGAGATGACTAAGTGCGGGGATATGATAGAGATCTATAAAATCATGAATGGTGTGGAGAAAGCGTTATTTACTCCTTTGTATAACACAAGAACCAGGGGTCATCCAATGAAATTAATAGGCATCACATTTCAAACAAACAAACACAATGCACAGTCAGCCTGTGGAATTCATTGCCAGGAGATGTTGTGAAGGCCAAAAGTATAACTGGCTTCAAAAAATTAGTTAATGGAAGTTAGGTCCATCAGTGGCTATTAGCCAAGATAGTCAGGGATGTCACCCTGTGTTCTGGGTGCCCCTAAGCCTCTGACTGCCAGATGCTTGGACTGGACGACAGGGAATGGATCACTCAGTAGTTGCCATGTTCTGCTCATTCTCTCTGAAGCATCTGGCCTCGGCCATTGTTGGAAGATAGGACACTGGGCTAGATTGACCATTGGTTTCACCAAATATAGCCATTCTATGTTCTTATTAT
>NW_020685635.1:0-3016 GCF_002925995.2 Terrapene triunguis
GAAAAATTTCACTCCACCCCTGCGGACTGCTCTACCACTAGAAGGCTCTCATTCCCCAAAATTTGAAAAGTCCTTTCCTACCCGCCTCACACAAGACCCCGTCCAAGTTTCGCCCCCCCGTTCCATGTGCGGTTGTTAATAAAGAATACGTTTCTGTTCATTTCTGTTTCCATCCTCTTCTTTTGGAGGGGAGTCTGTCTGAAGGGGGGGGGAAGGGGCTTGGTCATTGGACAGGACAGTCACCTTTAGCAGGGGGCAGGTGCAGCAGCAGGGCACATATACAGTGCAGTGACTAGTTATCCTGGTCAGTCTGGGAGGTGGTTTTCATGTTTTGTGTGGTGGGGGCGGTGGTGTTGCTCTGTGACTTGGTGGCGGGGGAGGGCAGTTACAGATCTTATGCAGCGGTCCTTACCCTGCAGCACAGAGCCGCGCAGCAGGGGATCTGTAACCCTCCTCCCCCTGCAAGACAGTCACATAGCCGACACATACACGCAGTCCCGGCCAGGAGGGCTGGCAGGCTCCGTTGAAACAACCAGTCCACCACCGCGGAGCCTGTCATTCCTGGAGTTTAGAGGCATCATTTGCATCACAACCCTAAACCCGCCCCCCGCCACAGTCTGTGTCACAGGTTTAAAACATTCCCGCGAAAACAGTAATAAAGACAACGGTGTCCATTAACAAAACAGAACAGATTTTATTTTTTGGGAAGGGGGTGAAGGGGGTATGTAAGTGGAGAGGATAGTCGACGGCAACTGGGTAAAGAAAGGGGGGCAAGTTCTGCCTCTGTGTCCACAAACTTAAAAGTCACTGGGTACCCTGCTCAGCCTTGAAACTGGCTTTCAAAGCCTCCCGGATGCACAGCGCGTCCCGCTGGGCTCTTCTAATCGCCCGGCTGTCTGGCTGGGCGTAATCAGCAGCCAGGCTATTTGCCTCAACCTCCCACCCCGCCATAAAGGTCTCCCCCTTGCTCTCACAGAGATTGTGGAGCACACAGCAAGCTGCAATAACGATGGGGATATTGGTTTCGCTGAGATCACAGCGAGTGAGTAAGCTTCTCCATCTCCCCTTGAGACGGCCAAAAGCACACTCCACCACCATTCTGCACTTGCTCAGCTGGTAGTTGAAGAGTTCTTTTTCTGTGTCCAGGGCGCCAGTATAGGGCTTCATGAGCCAGGGCATTAGCGGGTAGGCTGGGTCCCCGAGGATCACTGTAGGATCACATCCCCAACAGTTATCTTGTGGTCCGGGAAGTAAATACCTTCCTGCAGCCGTCTAAACAGACCAGAGTTCCTGAACACGCGAGCGTCATGAACCTTGCCCGGCCATCCGACGTAGATGTTTGTAAGCCGTCCCCGATGGTCCACCAGTGCTTGCAGCACCATTGAAAAGTAGCCCTTTCTATTGATGTACTGGCTGGCCTGGTGGCCCGGTCCCAGGATAGGGATGTGAGTCCCATCTATAGCCCCACCGCAGTTTGGGAATCCCATTGCTGCGAAGCCATCTATGATGGCCTGCGCGTTTCCCAGGGTCACTACCTTTGACAGCAGTACCTTGACAATTGCCTTGGCTACTTGCATGACAACAACCCCCACGGTAGATTTGCCCACGCCAAAGTGGTTCGCGACTGACCGGTAGCTGTCCGGCGTTGCAAGCTTCCAGAGGGCTATGGCCACTCGCTTCTGGACAGTCAGGGCTGCTCGCATGCGGGTGTCCTTGCGCTTCAGGGCAGGGGACAGCAAGTCACAAAGTTCCAGGAAAGTGCCCTTCCGCATGCGAAAGTTTCGCAGCCACTGGGATTCATCCCACACCTGCAACACTATGCGGTCCCACCAGTCCGTGCTTGTTTCCCGGGCCCAGAATCGCCGTTCAACAAAATCCACATGCCCCATTGCCACCGTGATGTCCTGGGCGCTGGGGCTCGTGGTTTCTGACAGCTCTGTGCTACTCTCCGACTTCAGGCCCTCACGGCGGTGCCGTAGCCTCCTCGCCTGATTACTCTGCATCTGCCTCAGGGTAAGGTGTATGATAAGGTGCGAGGCGTTGAGAACGGCCACAACTGCAGCGATGGTCGCAGCGGGATCCATGATCGCAGTGCTGTGGCGTCCGCGCTGTCACTGATCAAAAAGTGCGCGAACTGATTTCCCGCCGGCGCTTTCAGGGAGGGAGGCAGGGCGGTAGTGACTGACGGATGACGACAGTTACCCAAAAGCACCCTCGCCACATTTTTTTACCCAGAAGGCATTGGGGGCTCGACCCAGAATTCCAATGGGCAGCGGGGACTGCGGGAACTGTGGGATAGCTGCCCACAGTGCACTGCTTCCAATGTCGACGCTTTCCCTGGTACTGTGGACTGACAAAGTCGAATTACTGTCCTTAGTGTAGACACACACGTTCGACTTTCTAATATCGATTGCACATATTCGATTTAACTAAAATCGAACTACTCTCGTAGTGTAGACATACCCTTAGACTTGTATGGTAAATACTTTTGTATTTTTATGTCTGAATTTGTAAGCAAGTAGTTTTTAAATGAGGTGAAACTTTGGATACGCAAAACAAATCAGATTCCGGAACGGGGTACAGTTGTCTGGAAAGGTTGAGAACCACTGCTATAGCACACAGCATGCAATGCATTAAGATAGTGAGGGTACAATGGAGAGTTTAATGCTGTAATCACCATGAGCTGCATTTCCACTTTAAAGAACAGGTCACGGGGGAAGAGGAGGGGAGGCAGGGTTGCATGATTGCTGAAAGCCACAGTTGGCTACCCTGTCTTAGTACTGCAATACACTCCATTTTATGCACATAGTATGAATGAGGCCTTTGGCTGAGTAAAGTTTTGGCACCAATGAAGAATATATTCTCCCTCCTCCACTCATGGAGAAGTCCCAATCATATGAATGATATTTCCAGGCACATACTGAATGGGACATTCAGAAGACAGCCCTTAAAAGCACAAGCAACTTCATTTTGGTGGATACTGAAGGACGACTGCTCTGCATCGCGCGCTCCTATC
>NW_020685636.1:0-2620 GCF_002925995.2 Terrapene triunguis
TTCAATAAAGAGCTTGTATTGGACCTTGCTGGTGTTGCCTGTCTCTCACTCTGCTGTCAGACAACGAACCTTGCCGTCTGGGTTAAAAAGTCCCTGACAGATTTGGCGACTCCGCCGGGACTCGTCTGACTCTCCGGTGCGGGATCAGACTCCGAAGCAACGCAGCGCGCATCCTCCGGCTTCGAGGAGCCTTGCCCGGTAACCTGATCCCTGCATCGGCGATAAGGCGAGTCCTGTGAACCAGCTGAAGCCCGTAGAAACCCAGCAACGTCCACCTACCCGTTGAGTAGGATCCAGGTCTTCGGGGTTAGAGTCCCTGGATAAGGTAAGCGATCGCCGGAGAGGGGTTAGAGTCCCCACAGAGAGGGGTTAGAGTCCCCACACAGAAGGGTTAGAGTCCCCACAGAGAGGGGTTAGAGTCCCCACACAGAAGGGTTAGAGTCCCTACAGGCTAAATGGGACAATTTGGCAGTAAGTGCCCGGGGGACGCCCCGTTGTCTCTGGTACTTAGAGATTGGAAGGAAATCTCTGGAACAACCGGTTTGACTAAATCTAAGATGAGAAACTTATGCCAAATTCAGTGGCCCTCCTTTACTACCTATTTGTCCCCGACTAAGGACTGGCCAACGTGCGGAACTTTTTCTGCTGACAGGATGGATTCCCTCAGGGATATTTTGGTTGATCTTAGACTGGGACAAATAGATTATTTATTTGTATGGTATAACTATAAACCAAAAGAAAAACTGCTTTCAACCCCAGCTGGCTGTGAAAAAATATAGACAGAGGCAAACCAAAGACAATACAAGTTACAAGTGCTGAGATTACATTTGCAAAGCTTAACTGTCCAGTGAGATCCAACAGTCTGCCTTTAAGACCCTGGAGCTGGCGTGGTTTGGGGACGCTGTGAAAAAGCCACAGGCAGCCGGCCTGAACTGGAATCTCTGAAAAAGACGCCGTAGGAGACCCCAGGGTGTAAAAGAAAAAAAAATTGAATAGTTAAACGCCAATGGGCCATGCGTTTTTGCCCAGGTGGCAAGCCTCACAAGGGAGGACTCAGGTAGCCTTGGGAGTAAGAATGTTTAAGGGAAGAGACCAGGAAGGGTGGGGGCTAGTTGAGAAGCCCACCATCCTAGCTAAATTAATAGTGAAACAAGCCGGTGCCCATGGAAGGGACGGTTCAGCAAGAAAAGCAGGATCGGGCCCAAGCGGGCATCAACAGATAGATTAGAAAACAGGTTGGAAACTTTAAGGGCATAGTGGAAGAAAAGGAGTAAGTAATTATAAGCATGGCGATTTCAAATCCCCAGGACAATAATTGGAATGGTAAAATCTGAGTTGATTGGGTGTCCTTTTTGGAAGACAAGCAAGTGATTTAAGAAAAGAGAATGAGAAGTTAACCCTATAGTTGCTAGAGGGAATTAAGCAGTGAAACTTGGTAAGAATGTCTATAAGTAATCCAGGCAAGAGGTTATTTAAGTGGAATTATTCAACTATGAATAATTTAGTCAAGTTTGCTGAAGAACACTCCTGCTGTGTACAATCTGTATTTTATAAGTTTAAAATAAATTGGTATTGTTTAAAGTTGCAAAACCGAGAATACTTTTGCCAGGCACAGGAAACTAGTGTTGTTTAAGGTATTTGGCATTTAATCCTTAAGGTGACTTAATGCTACAAGATTTAAAATGTTTTAAATAAAGACCAAAGGTTGTGGCTGCAGCAAGGTAGTCAAAGCCAGAAGAATAAAGATTTAAATTTGTTTTGGGGTAACAAAATAGCAAATAAAAGATCTGGTAAAGAGAGAGAAGGACAGTGCCCCTGGCTCTGTGTGGTCGAGCTGTCACTTTGCTGTGGGTGCATGGAAATTTTGTAAGCATAAAAGAAACAGTTACACCTTGTGTAGAAATTGATGTGGCTAGCGTTCTGGAAAGGATGTGCATTTTCCCCAAAACATGTGAAGTGTATATTGTAGTAGAGAAAAAAAAAATGCAAACCTACCAATATAGGTTGTGTTGTCTTTTTCAGATCACTGTGTGTTTGAAAGCAGGAATTAGAAGTAAAAGGCAATCAAAAGTCTGGGAAAGTTAATTGTGTCCTTTTTTAAAGTAAGAATCTTTAAGCTGTGGATAGCTTTGAATCTGGAAGCAAGCCAAAAAGCATCTGTATTAATGCAAATTATCTAACTAATAAGGTAGAAGCCACTGAAACCTGGGCTGCCTATAAAACAAATACAAGGAAATATGGGGTAATTCCTCTGTTTTGCCTAAAATCAACAAGAGTATGTGTATATAAAGGAAATATTTTAAGGAAATAATGTCTTTCAAATCATCAGAGAAAACGGATGCCAGCTGAACAGCATTCAATGTACCATGGATTTACTGGTACAATAGGAATTATTTTTGTGTTCTATATCCTGTCTTGTGGTGTTTGTCTTGTGGCCAGAATTGTTGTGTTTAATATTTTCATAAGACAGTCTAGTTCAAAATTAAATAGGAGGGTTAAATAAAAAAGCAGATGCTTGTTTTATTCAACTTGGAATACAAAGTGTTTGGATATATCAGGAAAATGTAATATACTAAAGTCTAATACATTTGCTCAAAAAAAAAAAAAGAAACTTCATTGG
>NW_020685636.1:2720-5177 GCF_002925995.2 Terrapene triunguis
AAAAAAAAAAAAAGAAACTTCATTGGTCAGATCTTTTAATTGAAAAAAAATGTTGTTAAAATTTGCATATCAACAGTCTTTGGAAGCAAGGACATGGAAGGTTAACCCACTCCCCATATTGCCCATGGGATCCTTCTGGCTACCTCAGATTTCTAGCCAGAGGGCTGGGGAGGGAGGAAAGCTATTGGACACCAGAGGTTGTACCAAGTGGACTCCTCAAAAGTGGGAGTGCTTGTCCTGGTTTGTTGCTCCAAAGCTCTGTATATTTTACTGGAAAGGCCCTTTCCAAGTCCTGTTAACCACCAACACTGCTGTAAAGTGCCAAGGACTGCCTACCTGGACCCATGCTTCTCACTGTAAAAAGACCCCTGCACCTCGGGAGGACTCTCCAACTGATGATCAGCCTATTTCTCCTTCTAACTCTGCTGTGCCTTCTGGACAGCAGGAAAAAGAAAAAAAAAGACAAGGTGAAGTGCTAGTAACCTCTCCCTTGTCCACTAACAGACCTACTGTGCCTTTGGATTTTTTTTCTAAAAGAAGCAAAACACATTACAGGGTAATGTGCTAGTAACCTCTCCCCTGTATAATGCTGAACCACACTGTTTCAGAAAAAGAGAAGAAGGAACACTTGCTTCATTGAAACCACCAAAGTCCAGGGATTCCTGACTACAAAAGACATTAAGAACTGACCCTGGCGAATAAACAAAAAATTATACACTGGCAGAAAAAAAAAAACTTGTGGGACCCATGCTTGGGAATGTGGTATAGTACTACACCAAAAAAAAAAATGTATTAAAATATCAATGAACTGTAATTAACACTACACTAGGGACTGTTAAATTTTCATTACCCTTATCCAGTTTCCAGATCACCTCTACATACCCAAATTGTTCAAAAGGGGCTGCTATTAGATTAGCACAACAGAGGGCTTGGGTTATTTCCTCTAGAAAGAAAAGAGACTTGACCGGATCCCTATGGAATGGGGCCAATAGTACAGCAGCAGTTTGAAATATTTTTAAGAACCAAAAACATGATAAAAAATTGGGGCAACTAAAGAAGGCCACAGGCCTTATTTCTGAGGCACAGCTAACCCAAGTACAGGCTAGAATTGGTAAGTTACATGTTATCTCCTCCCTTAGTTCTATGACCCAGAAGTTGCTGACAGAAATGGTATTAAATATCACTGAGGCTGGGAAGGCATTGCAGTGGGATCTAGCATGTTCAGGCTTGGCCCACTGCCCTTACAGACATATCAGGAGTACCATCTGATCTGTGGCCATGAAAACATACTTGGAAACTTTCTGAATGTGTAAGTGCGGACGTTCTCAATGCTCCTTCCAAGCATAAGGACTGGTTGGGGGGGTGTGGGCTCCCACATACCGAATCCTGCCGGGTCCATGGGGAGGATGCATGTGAAATTGGGTAATTCACTGAGACATCTGGAAAATTAGACTACCGCCAAAGCCTTGGTGAATTTGGCAGCTGAACAGCAAAAACTAAGGCAGATGGTACTTCAAAACCACCTGGCATTAAATGTATTACTGGCTTCTCAGGGAGGAACATGCGCATTAATTGGACAGGAATGCTGTGTGTATGTCCCAGACTTTTATAATGCCACTTGGGAAAGAGCAAACCACCTTATGAAGGTAGCAAAGAACCATAAAGGAAAGCGGATTAAGTCCTGGTGAAGTAACCTGTTCAATTGAATTCCAGATATAGGTGGTTGGCTCCATAATGTACTCCGAAGCGCTGTTGTAATTATATGCGGCCTACTGGCCTTGTATGTAATGATAAAGGTTGAATGTTAAATGGGTACCAAGGTGTGTTCTGCCCAAAAAGTAACCAACCCCAAGCTTACCGCTCATTAGTTGTCCCAGGAGTCCCTTCAAGGTACTCCAGGGACAAAAGGGGGGACTGTTAGGCCCAAAAATATGGAGTATAGAACAGGTTGTTTGGCCAGCTTAGCCAAAGTTAGGCTAACAGTAGTTGCTGGGCCATTCCTGTCTCTCTGTGAAACACGAAGACATGCTTGCTTGGGCTTCAAAGAATAAGATAAGGGGGGGGCCGCATTCTTGTACCAGAAGTGCTAGGAACAGTTTGTTTTGATATATGGAAACTTGCAGTCTTCACTCCCTGTTTCTGTTTTTTATCTGTACTCAACTCCCTCTTTTCTCCCAGTCTCTGGTGCATGACGACAAAAGCTGATAAGAAGCTGCTGAGGCATCATGAACTGTTTGTACTGTCAAAAGGATAGATATGCATGAATATTAGAAGCTTTTAACTAGTAAAGGGGGGGGATTGGGTTGTTTTAACTATGACGCGACGGAACTGTCTATATAATCTTACTAGTTATTGTAATCATGGCTGGTTCTCTCTGGAGACGGGCCGCTCTCTATTGTTGTGTGCAC
Source organism: Terrapene triunguis (assembly GCF_002925995.2). Lineage (NCBI taxonomy): Eukaryota > Metazoa > Chordata > Testudines > Emydidae > Terrapene > Terrapene triunguis. The sequence goes on from NW_020685636.1 coordinate 5,129, forward strand.
TCTTCAATAAAGAGCTTGTATTGGACCTTGCTGGTGTTGCCTGTCTCTC
>NW_020685637.1:0-7584 GCF_002925995.2 Terrapene triunguis
GCCCTTAAGTGGGGCAATTCATTAAGCAGTTAATGTCTGCTTTCCTGTCCCCTGGCTTGCAGCATTTCTCATTTCTACTTAAAGGTACATACAGCATTCTTTAATTCATTCTATTTCTTTAATATAATTCATTTCACTTTCACAATCCCTCCTTTTGGTCAAGCTTACGCAAAGACCAACAATTACTGGGTTCCACATATTAATCGTTCTTTATCTCTTTGTTCATCAGTGATATTTCGAAATCATCATATTAGCACTCTGTTTTGGGGCAGTCACTTGGATGGCATACCTTACACAATTCTGGATACAACAGGAGATTAGCTGAAAACATACAAAAATCATTAAGATTTCAAACAGGATAGTCAAGGCTCCCTGAAACAACCAGTTTCCTATGCCAGAGAAATTGAACAGGTTACTTAGCCACTTCCATAAAGAACTCGGCTCTTCATGGGGAAGATATGCGATTTGTTCTAAGTGACTAGCGCGATCTATTACCTCCTTGGGTTTGTCAGGTATGAACACACAACATTCTTTTCCAGAGCACAGGTCCCTCCTTTGGCCGCCAGCACAATGTCCAATGCCTGACAGTTTTGGAGGGCCATCTGTCAGATCGCCCCTGTTTCTTTGGCCAGGGTTTTTTAAACTCTCTCCGATTTCATTTGCCATTGTTAGGCCCAAAAATATGGAGTACAGAACATTGTTTGGCTAGCTTAGCCAAAGTTAGGCTAACAGTAGTTGCTGGGCCATTCCTGTCTCTCTGTGAAACCTGAGGGCATGCTTGCTTGAGCTGCAGAGAATGAGATAAGAGGTGGGGGCCGCATTCTTGTACCAGAAGTGCTAGGAACAGTTTGTTTGGACATATGGAAACCTGCAGTCTCCACTCCCTGTTTCTGTTCTTCATCTGTTCTTAACTCCCTCCTTTCTCCTAGTTTCTGGTGCATGACAACAAAGCTCATAAGAAGTTGCTGAGGCATCACAAATTTTGTAGTGTCAAAGAAGATAGATATGCATGAATATTAGAAGCTTTCTAACTAATAAAGGGGGGTTGGGTTGTTTTAACTATGACGCGACGGAACTGTCTATATAACCTTACTAGTTATTGTAATCGGGGCTGGTTCTCAGTGGAGATGGGTCGCTCTCTATTGTTGTGTGCACTCTTCAATAAAGAGCTTGTATTGGACCTTGCTGGTGTTGCCTGTCTCTCTCTCTCTGCGGTCAGACAACGAACGGTGCTGTCTGGGTTAAAAGTCCCCGACAAATTTGGCGACTCCGCCGGGACTCGTCTGACTCTCCGGTGCGGGATCAGACTCCAAAGCAACGCAGCGCGCATCCTCTGGCTTCAAGGAGTCTTGCCCAGTAACCTGATCCCTGCATCGGCGATAAGGCGAGTCCTGTGAACCAGCGGAAGCCCGTAGAAACCCAGCAACGTCCGCCTACCTGTTGAGTAGAATCCAGGTCTTCGGGGTTGAGTCCCTGGATAAGGTAAGCGATCACCAGGTATTAAGGGGTTACAGGCCCCGGGTTAGGGTTTTAGGCCCTACAGGCTAAATGGGACAATTTGGCAGTAAATGCCCGGGGGACGCCCCGTTGTCTCTGGTACTTAGAGATAGGAAGGAAATCTCTGGAACAACCGGTTTGACTAAATCTAAGATGAGAAACTTATGCCAAATTCAGTGGCCTTCCTTTACTGCTCATTTGTCCCCGACTAAAGACTGGCCAAGGTGCGGAACCTTTTCTGCTGACAGGATGGATTCCCTCAGGGATATTCTGGTTGATCTTAGACCGGGACAAATGGATTATTTATTTGTATGGTATAACTATAAACCAAAAGAAAAACTGCTTTCGGCCCCAGCTGGCTGTGAAAAAATATAGACAGAGGCAAACCAAAGACAATACAAGTGACAAGTGCTGAGATTACATTTGCAAAGCTTAACTGTCCAGTGAGATCCAACAGTCTGCCTTTGAGACCCTGGAGCTGGCGTGGTTTGGGGACGCTGTGAAGAAGCCACAGGCAGCCGGCCTGGACTGGAATCTCTGAAAGAGACGCCGCAGGAGACCCCAGGGTGTAAAAGAACAGCCCTCCCAAGGGTGGAAGCAAGTCAGAGATTTTGGACAAGCTGTATACAGGATAATCTCCCATCCACCTCTCCCCCTTCTCTGGACGTTATACAAAGACGTGGCCAGTCTGGACGTACGTGTGTGAGTATGAAAGTGTGCCCACTCTCAGCCGCAGTAAGTCTGAGAACCGGAGAGGGGTTAAGCATTCCTTTCTCCACCCCGGTTGACTAGGAAGGGTGTCAGGTGGATCTACCCCAGTCGTAGCAGGACTGGGCAATACAGAAGTTGGAGAAAAGGGAAGAGTTGTGTACTTGATAACTAGAATTAAGCAATGAAGAGCATAGATCATGAACCAGGCAGCAACTCAAACCTACATCCAGGACAAGTTGCAAGCCTTGAGACAGCACTTCCAGGCAGAAAAGGAAGCACTGGCTAAGCAAGTACCGGTCCTTCAGGGACTTGTCAGAATTTAACCATTTGTGTTTGCACAGCAGTGTGTTTGCCACAAAAGAAAATTGAATAGTTAGACGCCAATGGGCCATGCGTTTTTGCCCAGGTGGCAAGCCTCACGAGGGAGGACTCGGGTAGCCTTGTGAGTAAGAATGTTTAAGGGAAGAGACCAGGAAGGGGGGGGCTAGTTGAGAAGCCCACCCTCCTAGCTAAATTGATAGTGGAACAAGCCCATGGAAGGGACGGTTCAGCAAGAAAAGCAGGATCGGGCCCAAGCGGGCAGTCAACCGATAGATTAGAAAACAGGTTGGAAACTTTAAGGGCATAGTGGAAGAAAAGGAGTAAGTAATTATAAGCCTGGCGATTTCAAATCCCCAGGACAATAATTGGAATGGTAAAATCTGAGTTGATTGGGTGTCGTTTTGGGAGACAAGCAAGTGATTTAAAAAAAAAAAAAAAAAAAAGAGTGAGAAGTTAACTCTATAGTTGCTAGAGGGAATTAAGCAGTGAAACTTGGTAAGAATTTCTGTAAGTAATCCAGGCAAGAGGTTATTTAAGTGGAATTATTCAACTATGAATAATTTAGTCGAATTTGCTGAAGAACACTCCTGCTGTGTACAATCTGTATTTTATAAGTTTAAGATGAATTGGTTTGTTTAAAGTTGCAAAACCGAGAATACTGTTGCCAGGCACAGGAAACTAGTGTTGTTTAAGGTATTTAGCATTTAATCCTTAAGGTGACTTAATGCTACAAGATTTAAAATGTTTTAAATAAAGACCAAAGGTTGTGGCTGCAGCAGGGTAGTCAAAGTCAGAAGAAGAAAAGATTTAAATTTGTTTTTGGGTAACAAAATAGCAGATAAAAGATCTGGTAAAGAAAGAGAAGGACAGTGCCCCTGGCTCTGTGTGGTTGAGCTATCACTTTGCTGTGGGTGCATGGAGATTTTGTAAGCATAAAAGAAACAGTTACACCTTGTGTAGAAATTGATGTGGCTAGCGTTGTGGAAATTGAATTGTGGAGAGGATGTGCATTTTCCCCAGAACATGTGCAGTGTATATTGTAGCAAAGGTAAAAGAAATGCAAACCTACCAATATAGGTTGTGTTGTCTTTTTCAGATCACTGTGCGTTTGAAAGCAGGAGTTAGAAGTAAAAGGCAATCAAAAGTCTGGGAAAGTTAATTGTGTCCTTTTTTTAAAGTAAGAATCTTTAAGCTGTAGATAGCTTTGGATCTGGAAGCAAGCCAGAAAGCATCTGTATTAATGCAAATTATCTAACTAATAAGGTAGAAGCCACTGAAACCTGGGCTGCCTATAAAACAAATACAAGGAAATATGGGGTAATTCCTCTGTTTTGCCTGAAATCAACAAGAGTATGTGTATATAAAGGAAATATTTTAAGCAAATAATATCTTTCAAATCATCAGAGAAAACGGATGCCAGCTGAACAGCATTCAACGTACCATGCATTTACTGGTACAATAGGAATTATTTTTGTGTTCTATGTCCTGTCTTGTGGTGTTTGTCTTGTGGCCAGAATTGTTGTGTTTAATATTTTCATAAGACAGTCTAGTTCAAAATTAAATAGGAGGGTTAAATAAAAAAGCAGATGCTTGTTTTATTCAACTTGGAATACAAAGTGTTTGGATAAATCAGGAAAAATGTGATATACTAAAGTCTAATACATTTGCTTAAGAAAAAAAAGAAACTTCATTGGTCAGATCTTTTAATTGAAAAAAAAGTTGTTAAAATTTGCATATCTTTGGAATCAAGGACATGGAAAGTTAACCCACTCCCCATATTGCACATGGGATCCTTCTGGCTACCTCAGATTTCTAGCCAGAGGGCTGGGGAGGGAGGAAAGCTATTGGACACCAGAGGTTGTACCAAGTGGACTCCTCAAAAGTGGGAGTGCTTGTCCTGGTTTGTTGCTCCAAAGCTCTGTATAAAAGTTATTTTACTGGAAGGGTGTATATGGCATACATTGAATAATAAGACTAATGTACTGTATAATGGCAATGTGTATGTGTTCATTGTTGGGAAAAGGTGTATGAGTGAAGAGTGGAAGTTTCCTTTGTAGGTTAAAAGAAGCCAAGAAGGGGAGAAGGAAAAAGAACAGAATGAGTTAACTGGAAAATATAGCTAGCAAGCTCAGTCCAAAGATAAGACGCTGGCCCCATCCAAGGATACTGCCCACAGCTAAGACTTGGCTGACAGCCAAGAAGAGGGGGGCCTGAATGTGCCCAAGCAACTATGAGATCTGCAAAACACTGCCAGGCATTAATGAAATGTGTTAGGTTTCTTTTCTCACACGTAAAGAAGCACTACTCAAAGACCGTAGCAGCCCTGCCATTCATTGAAACTAGGAGACTGAGTCTACGTAAAGTCCATCAACGAAAGACTGCTTTGACTCCATGCTGGAAAGGCCCTTTCCAAGTCCTGTTAACCACCAACACTGCTGTGAAGTGTCAAGGACTGCCTACCTGGACCCAGGCTTCTCACTGCAAAAAAAAAAAAGACCCCTCCACCTCGGGAGGACTCTCCAACTGATGATCAGCCTATTCTTTCTTCTAACTCTGCTGTGCCTTCTGGACAGCAGGAAAAAGGAAAAAAAGACAAGGTGAAGTGCTAGTAACCTCTCCCTTGTCCACTGACAGACCTACTGTGCCTTTGGATTTTTCTAAAAGAAGCAAAACCATTACAGGGTGATGTGCTAGTAACCTCTCCCCTGTATGATGCTGAACCACACTGTTTCAGAAAAAGAGAAGAAGGAACACTCGCTCCATTGAAACCACCAAAGTCCAGGGATTCCTGACTACAAAAAAACATTAAGAACTGACCCTGGTGAAGAAACAAAGAATTATACACTGGCAGGAAGAAACTTATGGGACCCATGCTTAGGAATGTGGTTTTGATTGGATTTTGGGGTTTATTCTACAGGCTGCGCCCTGTGTTTTGGATAAGTCCTTCAGCATGTATTGCCCTCCCTAATTGGATTTTAAATGACAAGTACCAAAGGCACCTTGTTGCCACTGCCCCTGCCATCTCCTCCATTACACTGTTACCCCTGTAACACATCCAAATACAGACAATGCCATATATCTGATAAAACCAACGGCCAAGGCCTTCACACTTTAGTGATTTATTTAAAAATTGTTTGAAAAAAGAAATATTTTTAAGGTTCAGGATATCCCATATAAGCGAACAATTGAATGAAGAAGAATGGATCAGTGGAGATAAATATACATGATATCACTACAAGTGAACCCCAAGAATTTGTAATTGAAATTAATGGGTTCTATAGTGAAGTAGATATGATGGCTGTTCCTGGAATTTGCACTGTGTTAAATGAAAGAGGCCCTTATTGGTATTTGGTCACCCAATTAGTAAGTAATCAAACGACTACCCAAAGAGTTTGTTCTGCCACTGAAAATTTTACCTGCATAGGAATTATTCCAGTGACTAATAATGTTACCTGTACCTTATTGCAATACACCCCTTCTTATGCCATTAATATCAATGCCTCCTGGAAATACATAAAGGTGTTCAACCAACAGATGTGGTATAGTACTACACCAAAGAGAGATGTATTAGGATATCAATGGACTGTGTGATTAACACTACACTAGGGACTGTTAAATTTTCATTGCCCTTATCCAGTTTCCAGATCACCTCTACATACCCAAATTGTTCAAAAGGGGCTGCTATTAGATTAGCACAACAGAGGGCTTGGGTTATTTCCTCTAGAAAGAAGAGAGACTTGACCGGATCCCTATGGGATAGGGCCAATAGTACAGCAGCAGTTTGAAATATTTTTAAGAACCAAAAACATGATAAGAAATTGGGGCAACTAAAGAAGGCCACAAGCCTTATTTCTGGGGCACAGCTAACCCAGGTACAGGCTGGAATTGGTGAGTTACATGTTATCTCCGCACTTAGTTCTATGACCCAGAAGTTGCTGACAGAGATGGTATTGAATATCACTGAGGCTGGGAAGGCATTGCAGTGGGATCTAGCATGTTCAGGCTTGGCCCACTGGCCTTACAGACACATCAGGAGTACCATCTGATCTGTGGCCATGGAGACATACTTGGGCCTGGTCTACACTAACCCCCCAAGTCGAACTAAGGTACGCAACTTCAGCTACGTGAATAACGTAGCTGAAGTCGACATACCTTAGTTCGAACTTACCGCGGTTCAGACGCGGCAGGCAGGCTCCCCGTCGACTCCGCGGTACTCCTCTCGCCGAGCTGGAGTACCGCAGTCGACGGCGAGCACTTCCTGGTTCGACTTATCGTGTCCAGACCAGACGCGATAAGTCGAACCCAGAACTTCGATCCCCAGCCGCCGAACTAGCGGCTGGGTGTAGACCAGCCCTTGGAGACTTTCTGGGTGGAAGTGCGGACGTTCTCAATGCTCCTTCCAAGCATACGGAGCGGTTGGGGGTGTGTGGGCTCCCACATACCGAATCCTGCCGGGTCCATGGGGAGGATGCATGTGGGATTGGGTAATTCACCGAGACATCTGGGAAATTAGACTACCGCCAATGCCCTGGTGGACTTGGCAACCGCACAGAGAAAACTAAGGCAGATGGTTCTCCAGAACCGCTTGGCTCTAGATATCTTACTGGCTCTCAGGGAGGAACATGTGCACTAATTGGGCAAGAATGCTGCGTATATGTTCCTGATGTTTATAATGCCACCTGGGACAGAGCAAACCACCTCATACAAGTAGCAAAGGACCATGGAGGGGAGCGGGTTGAATCCTGGTGGAGTAACCTGTTCAATTGGATTCCAAACATAGGTGGTTGGCTCCATAATGTACTCCGAAGCGCCGTTGTAATTATATGTGTCCTGCTAGCTTTGTATGTTATGGTAAAGGTTGGATGGGCACCAAGCTGTGTTCCGTCCAAAAGTAATCAACTCCAAGCTCACCACTCATAGCAATTAGTTGTCCCAGGAGTCCCTCCAAGGCACTCCAGGGACAAAGGGGGGATTGTTAGGCCCAAAAATATGGAGTATAGAACATTGTTTGGCCAGCTTAGCCAAAGTTAGGCTAACAGTAGTTGCTGGGCCATT
>NW_020685638.1:0-1420 GCF_002925995.2 Terrapene triunguis
GGCCCAGTTCCAGCACTGCCATGACAGCAGCTAGCCTGGACCCCCACATGCAGATTCTGGCCTCGTTTGACGTGGTGGCAGCTCCTCCGGCAGAACAGCGTGCTAGAGTTGTGCACTGAGGCCATGGCTGACGGAACGGCAGCGTCACCACCCGCGTGTGAATCCCGGCGCTGCCTCAGGACCTGCTGTTCAACCTTCCTTTATTTGCAGACCCCCTACAAAATGTCAAATGGAGGTGGGACCCCATGGAAATCTGGGTTTTACTAGGGTTGAAAACCACTGGCCAAGGTACGTATACAGGCCCCACAGCCGGAGTGTCTGAGCACCTCACAGTCGTTACGCTATTTATCCTCACAACCCCGCCCCCACATAAGGCAGGGCAGGGCTACTATCCCCACTGTACAGATGGGGACACTGAGGCACAGAGTGACTGGACCGAGGTCACACAGGGAGTCTGTGGCAGAGCAGGGCATTGACTCCAGGTCCCTTGCTAGTGACCCAACCACTGCGCCAGCCCCCCTCCCTCTTCCTCAACTGCCAGTGGCACAGCGGGGCTGGCACGGCGCCCGCTGCAGGCCAGGTCCTTCAGCTGGTGTGCGGCCAGGGGGCACACGGGGCTCTGGCGGAGCTGGTATCCACGGCTCACCCCGACGGGCGAGTGGGAGGCAGACGGCACGGGGTTGGGGGGGGTAGTTTGGGCCTAGCTAGGGCATGAGCCATGGGATAGGGATGGATGCCCCCTCCCCCGAACCTTTCCTCCAGGCCACTGACAGCTGAGGTCATGCAGGTCTAGTGCATAAGTGGGGGAGGGGAAGAGAACCCAGGAGTCCTGAGATCCTGCTTGCACCACGAGACTCGCCCCCAGCGCTGGGAAGAGAACCCAGGCGTCCTGGCTCTGAGGTCATGGGCGGGGGGGGTTGCTAGGCACATTACCGCCGCTGGGTGGCGCTGTCTGCCTAGGTTCGCTCCAGAGACCAGCAGGCAGCTGCGGGCTCATCCCCTCCCCCCCCCCCCCCCCCCCCCCCCAAGGACCCCCCCCCCGCCCCCCCCCCCCCCCGAACTCAGCGTCACTTCCAGGGTAACTCGCCTCCTGCAGCTGGAGCAGCAACAGAGCTGGGGGGCCAGGGCCGGGCTGGGGGGCTGCGGGTCGGGAGTGAGGGGCACCGGCAGAGCTGGGGGGGCGGGGGGGCTAGCAGGGGCTGCGGGTCGGGAGTGAGGGGCACCGGCAGGGCTCGGCGGGGCAGGGCTGGGCTAGCAGGGGCTGCGGGTCGGGAGTGAGGGGCACCGGCAGGGCTGGGGGGGCGGGGGGGCTAGCAGGGGCTGCGGGGCGGGAGTGAGGGGCACCGGCAGAGATGGGGGGCCAGGGCTGGGCCAGCAGGGGCTGCGGGTCGGGAGTGAGGGGCACCGGCAGGGCTGGGGG
>NW_020685639.1:0-5947 GCF_002925995.2 Terrapene triunguis
GGTGATTTCCTGGATAGGAAGGATTGTGTAGTGGGTACGGTAGGGGAACGGGACAAAGTATTGGGTCTGTGCATCAGGGTAAATGGTCAAAAAGTACTAGTAGCCGCCTGTGAAAATAACATTGACAAAACGCAAAACAGATGTAGAAAAAGGAGGGGAAGGATTGTCCCGAACGCAGTGTTTGTGCCACAGACATTCCGTGTGACCCTGAGCAAGTCACTTAGTCTGGCTGTGCCTCCGTTCCCCCTCTGTCAAATGGGAATAACAGCATCCCCACCACACAGGGATGTGGTGAGGAGAAATACATTGATAAGAGTGTGCGGCTCAGATACTGCGGTGATGGGAGCCATAAAATTACCTAAGATAGAAAAATACATGATCACAGTGTGTCCCTGCCTCAGTTCCCAATACGGACTTACCAGCCTCCTAGCAGTGCTGTGAGGATCAGTACAGATTGTAAGGCGCTCGGATAACATGGTAGTGGGCGCCCTTAAGAGAGATTGATAGAGAGGGAGAGAGAAGGCAACAATGGCTGGAAAGTCAATAAATATTCCCAGCTGGAAAGGGAACAGACACTCTCCAGACCAGGGAAGTGTTGTATGTGTGTATTTCTGGAGTGAATGAGCCTTGTTTTGGGGGTGTCCGGGCTCATGTATCCTTTTTGGCTGTGCTGGAGGGAATGACACCAGGTTTGGTGTGAGGATGAATGTGGCTGGTGATGGGGAGACCATGGCAGAGAGATGTAAACATTTTTTTAGGGTTACTAAATCCCCCTGCGCTTTGATTGTGGGAGGCCAAACTCTTCCCTACAACGATACAAGATCATGGTGTGTGTGTTGCACGGGTCTCCTGCTTTTCTAGACAGATAAATTACAGCGTTATAGAGGCCTGAATGTCTGTGTAGGCTCCGTTTCCCCTTTATGTACCGGTCCCTGCTTTGCTCTGTGTCACTGTGTGTAGCTCCTAGCACAGTAATAGGTGGTGGTGTCTGCAGCTGTCACGGAGCGGAGCTGCAGGGAGACCTGCTTCTTGAAGTAGTCAGCAGAGATGGTGAGTCAGCTCTGGACAGATGACCTGTAGACTGTTGTCCATGTGGAACTGCTGTAATATCCCCGTCCCAGCCACTCCAGCCCTATCCCAGGAGGCTGCCGGACCCAGCTCCAATAGTAACCGCTAGTGATGGAGAACCCAAGACAACGCAGGTCAGTGTGAAGGTCTCTCCGGGCTTCACCGCCCCCGGGCCGGACTGGACCAGCTGCACCTGGGAGAGGACACCTGGGGAAAGGAGAACAGAGCTGACTCTCGCCTATAACCGGTGCATTCCCCACCTTTGTGTTTCTCAGGGTCCCATGAAACACTCACCTGATGGGGCAGCGAGTAGGAAAAGGGAGCAGAGCAGTGACAGTGTCATGGTGATGGTTAATGTAGACACTCCCCAGGGGGCAGGACCGGGCAGTTCTGTGTCTGGGGAGAGACTGGGGCTCCTAGAACCAGGGGTTTGTATTTAAACAGGACCCCCCGGGGCAGGGATTTGCATGCGGGTTCCCCAGGGCGGGTATAAGAGGTGACAAGGAGGTGGGATTACAATACATGGTCATGTCCCCTTGGGGGCAGGTGTCTCTTTACACCACAGAGGGGTAGTTCTTTCAGCTCAGCCCACACGTAGTGACAGGAGGTGGATGTGAGAGGGACGGGTTGGAGGATCCAGTAGACAGGGCCCTGTCGTGTGTGCCAGCCTGTGGCCAGTGGGGGCCAAACCGAACAGACTGCATGGGGGAGAGCTGCCTGCTTAGCATAAACTCCCATATACCAGCGGGTGCAGGTCCCCAGGGCAGGGAAAGGTCTCTCTGGGAGGTATGCTCCATGGGAGGCAAAGCGCCAGCCTCAGGCAGAGATGTGTGAAGCCAGCGATGGGCTAGAACCAGGCTCTGTTGGATCTGAACCCCCAGCATCTTGGGAAGAGAGTGGGCCAGATTAAGAGACTCAGTTTAGGTCCAGCTGTAGAGTTGGGCACGGTGTGGCGTGGACTCCATGGTTAATGAATCCATCTCTTCATCTTCCCCTGGGCTGCCCCTCGGTGAGCTTTCCCCCAGCCACAGACTGGGCTTGTGCATCCAGAACATGACAGTGCTGGGCGGCTTAAGATGTAGCTGGTGAAGAGGCATCCAACTGAGTGAGCCAAACCATGTCGGTCATAAAATACCATCCATGCTGTCTGATCCAGAGCCAGCCAGCAGAACCCCTGAAAGCTCCTACTGCCCGATCGTAAAGGTGCAGAGTTTAGACTTGGTTCAAATTGCCCTGAACCCTGTGCAAAGCGGCTCTAGAACACCTACCATTCTGATTTGGTAGCGCTTCACACCCATCTTGCACAGGTATAAATGGCTACACAGGGCTATGGGAAGCTGAGCCCAATTTTTGTCAGACTGAGAGATTTAGCTCCAGATGGTAACTCAGTGAGGTCTGCGAGCTTTCCTGGAGGAGACCCTTGGGGAAATACATAGCTGAGAATTGCTTAACTTGCTGCTGGCACCAGTGCTGAATAGAAAACAGCATGTGGGACTGATCAGTGGAGGTATGTCCTTATGGGATAAGCACCTGGCAGATACTAGCTGGATGCTGTGCTACCTTGAAACAGGAAACAAGGTTATTAATCTTTCCCATCAAGGAGTCATTGGAAGCATGTTGACCTGACTTGCCCCTCGGGTATCTTAAATGATAGGCCAACCCCAAAAGGTTCAGTTCCAATAAGTCTCAAAAAAGGTTGGATGCGTCTCTAAACCTTGCAGGAACTGTGCAAACCTCTTGGGTCTGCAACATTGGTCGAGAAATCTCGGGGTCTCTCGGGAGATTTGGTAACTTCTCACTTCCAGTCAGGCCAGAAACACTGTGAGACCAACCTTCCTCATGGTGTGCTGGAAATTCCGGACCTGAATGCGGCTTCAGAAGAGGAGAGGCACAGGGGGAAATGGAAGGATAATGGTTGGGAAAGTTAATCAGACTGGGTTGTGCTGTTTTTGTTTGTTTTGTTTGTTTGGGGTTTTTTGGTGTTTTTTTGAGCCTCTACACAGTTTTGGTGAAGGTTGAGATCAATTCCTGTTGTAGCCAAACTGGTCCACTTGTCCCTATTAAGTTCAGAGCAAGCTGACTTCTCTCACATACTCATCTGGCCTTATAACTATCGTCATTACAGAAAAATTACTGCCATTTAGGAACATCTGAAGAATAATATGTATGTGCAGGAAATGAACTTCATCCAATTTCCATCTCTCTGTCCTGTTGTTTTTTGTCTGAACTGTGGCAGGTGACAGCTTGACAGGGGCACCTTGGGTTAATCGAACCCAGTCACTGGCCATCGCAGAGAGATCCCCGAGTGAAATACCCATATGCTGTCATTAGAGATGTGTCTGAAACAACCATCCCAAACACCTCTCAGCTTTGGGGAAGTTCAGACGGAAATCTGGACTGGATCCAAACTATTATCTAGTTTCTATGTTTCCTTTCATCATCTGGTTCTGGACTAGGCAAAGCAAGGACAAGTGAAATGGTTCTTTGTGGACATATCTTGAGCTCACAGAGCTCTTTAAACCCCGCACTGCATCCCGTTGCTGTTCTACAGGCTGGGGGGGTGGTCCCATTCCTCCCACAGCCCACTTGAGTTAGCCACTGCTGCTCTCTCACATTCACAGCCTCACTTGGCAGGGCTCCCCGGTTTAGTTCCCTTCAACAGAACATAGCAGCAAAGTTTCCCCTGGTATTTATCTAGCTAGGGAACCCCCTGGGAAATCTGGCTGCAGGGAATACATGCTGCTGGCCACAGCGTGGCACTATTGCCACGCACAAAGGTAGCCAGACCAGTCTGGCACAGCCACAGGAATCAGGATAGGGTGAGCTCCCACCCACACCCGCACCTGTGCAGAGCTATGCCTTCTTTCAGGACCTTGCCTTGCTCACTGGCTAGAGAGAGGTGTTTGGGGCGGAAAGATAGGAGAAGAGCCTTGTGGCGGGAGCGTGTCTGATAAACCTTTAAGGAGTCCTTTTTCCATTGGCCATTAGTGAATTTAGGTGCTGACCCACCCGCCCTGGAGACAGCAAGGCCTTTACTTTTCAACAGAGCAGGTACAGCACAAGCGACAGCAGGTAGGGCAGGCTTCCCTCACCTCACCCCAGGACCATCCCTCTGCCCTGCTCTTCAGAGAGCCCTTCTAGCAGGATAGGGGAGTTCAGTCTCCATGGCGCCGCAGCGTGCTCTGGGCCTCTTTGCTGAGGCTGCCAACAAGGGGTCTGATGGGTTGGTAGCGTGTGTAAAATAGACACTTGTCCACAATGAACTAGGCCACCAAATCGTTTCTTAGAGGCCACGAAACAGCCATGAGATGGTGCTGGGCTTGGCTGAGGCAGATCAGAGATCAGAACTTGGAACGAAAATGTGAGAGCTGGCTCTGTATGGCGGGTTGGTGAGGAGAGACTCACAGACCTGCTTAGGAAATGAGCCACTCTCTGAGGCCAGCTTGGTGCTGTGGGTGGGGTTTGGTTTAGATACGACGGTCAAGATTAGTGTCTGGCATGCATAGGCCAGCCGGAGTCTGGTGTGGTATATGACAAAGGTGCGAACGGCAGCAAAAGAGTTTACAGGTTGAGGGGGTTCAGTTATGGGCGTGTAGAAGACTTTTCTGCCTCTTCTCTTCCTTTTTGATCTTGTGGGACGTTCACCCCCTCCCTGCAGCCCACTGTGCGCATTTATGAATGGTCTCCCTCATCTGCCCTAATGCTCTTCCGTAACCCCACCTTAGCTCAGAAGGCGTCCCTCCACCATTGGAGTTTGGCAGCAAAAGCAGCCGGGAGGCATGTGGAAGCTCTGGCCAGGCCTGAAGAGTGCGCCCACCAGCTCATACGGCAGCTCGCTGGGCTCCAGCACCGCAGCCGGCAGCAACTCGCTGGGCAAAACCTCAGACATCCCTTTCTATGGCGCCCATTGACTGTTCTGCCCTGGGGCCCGGAATTGCTGTCGGCGGGCCTGACCCTGCTGTGTGACCCTGGGAAGTCATTTCCCCAGGCTGTACCTCTCCTTCGCTTTTGTGCAGACCCTGAGCGCCTCAGGGCAGGGAGAGATAGCAGGTACCCAGGGCAATGACCACTTCTCGGCTGGAGAGTGTGGGCACCAATGTCATATTCACAATAACCGAAACTCCTAATGTCCAGTCATTTACACCAGGAACGATAATAAGCGGAGTGTTTAAAATCCCATGATGGGAGGGGCTGGGAGGGGGTGGGATGTATTCTCCAAATATTCACAGGCTGGCGGTGAAAGCAGGACGGAGGGAAGGAAGGGCAAAGATTCTTGATTCCCACTGAAAGAAAAGCAGAAGTGAACTTCTAGTGGGTCTGTTCTCTGCATCTCCACGAGCTGCTGTTTAAACGGGGCACACTGAGTGAAAAACTGTGTAACAAAGTCTGTCTGTCCCTAGCCTGATACATCCCACACATACCCACCTCTCTCTATCCCAGTCCCTATGCATACCCACCTGTCTCTTCCTCCTCTTCTGTCTTTATCCTTCTTTCTCTATGGGTGTCTGTCTGTCTGTCTCTCTCCTCCCTAATCACTTCCTCTTGTGTCATCCACGATCCCTATCGGACTCCCTCATTCAGATTCTGTCGGGAAAAATCCCTCTCTCTTTGCCTTGCCAAAGGATTTTTTCTTGCCCGCCTTATCGCCTATAGTAAGCTGAAATCACATCATAATTAATACCGTTCTTTGTCCTTCTGGCTACAAAATATGTGGCGATGGACAGGCAGCTGGTGTGCTGAGTCTGCCAGTTATGCTGACAAATACAATTTCACTGGTTCATTTTGATCTCCTATGCTTCTGTATCTACCAGTTGTCTTCTATCTATCTATCTATCTATCTATCTATCTATCTATCTATCTATCTATCTATCTATCTATC
>NW_020685640.1:0-1508 GCF_002925995.2 Terrapene triunguis
AATGCTGTCAAACTCAATTACTTCCAAATCTCCTGTAAAACTGACTTGGTCATAATAGGGTGTGTTATTATGGAGTTAAAGGGGTCAGGGTAAGTACCAAGTGCTAATAAATCAATGTATCGAGCTTACATGAATGAAAGGGATACTAGCAGTAAGACTGTGTGTCTCCATTATGGACCAGATTAAGCAAAGGCTCTCATGCATCCTTGAGTAAACCTGGTAAATTGCAACCTGTTGCTCATTCTTTCTTGAAAGTGAGGGTGTATAAACTCCCCCTACGGGCTGATATAGTAACTCTTGGTCAAATTCTTGTTACAGTTATTCTTACTGAAAGGAGAAGTGATAGTTGCAGGTTGTTGGAGAAAAACAGTTTTTATTTTTAGGTTGGGTGCAGCAAATTAGATACTTTATTATTTTTAGCAATTGCGTGGAGGGAGAGAGCTAAACAGTTTTTTTTTTTTTTGGTAAACAATTACAGCAAGCATTTATACCTTTTGTTACATATAATAATGAGCAACAGCTGCATTTTGTTTATATATAGGTCATTTTGATATTTTATTTAGACTATAGTTTACATTTTATACTTATTTAACACAAGGTCGCAACAACTTCTCACACAGTTCTTTCCCTCTCGCTTTACACAGTCCTCGCTTCTACAAATCTCACGTTATTAGGATTACAGCTAGCCTGACTCTTGCTTAAAGAAGAGAGACTGTTTGCATTGAAATCCCCTTCAAATCTCTGTCAGTTCTTGCTCTATTTCCACACACACACCCCTTTTGTGCTTTTAGCACAACTAACATTTTAAAACCTTTATTTGCATTAAGCCTTGAATTTTAGATTTTACATTAAATACTTTAATTTTAGGGGTTTTAATTGGATGCAATGACAATGCATGATTAGCATGGACATGAAAGGTATTACTATTATGTTTTTTTACTACAACAACAACTTTAAACTAAATAATAAAAGCAGTAACATTTTTACAGTAATATGATGGGGTTGTTGTACAGTTTGTTACAAAGCACAATATATTATACTTAGTATATAAAGTAGACACTTTATTAGCTATATGAAAGGCATTTTTAAAAATTTGCTATATATTTTGAAGCATATGGATTTGCCCTTGTAATTTGGAGATTCTTTGAACCTTTGGTAGCAGCGAAAGCAAATTTTGAAACCAATTAGGTACTAATGTAGTCCAGTTAAAGGGTGTTTGAAATTTAAGGGCTAATTGTAGAATTTTATTTGCAGGCCAATAAATATGATTTCCTGCAGCAGTGATGAGATTAAAATGTATATTTTGCAAAGTGGTAGCCTTAACATACACACAGCTATTATTAGCTTGAAAAAGTAGGTGTCCTGTCAGGGTAGTTTTTTTGCTTTATATTTTTTTAAGCAAACGTTGTTATGAACAGTGACAACTTTTTTTGGCTTTAGTTTACGTACAGACTGAAGCTCTGTGTGTGTGTGTGTGTGTGTGTGTGTGTGTGTGTGTGTGTGTGTGT
>NW_020685640.1:1518-6514 GCF_002925995.2 Terrapene triunguis
GTGTGTGTGTGTGTGTGTGTGTGTGTGTGTGTGTGTGTGTGTGTGTGGTGGGGCGTGTTCTAATGGCCAAAATATTTATTGGTTTTTTTATTTTTATTTAAATGTTGGGTGTTCTACTAGGAGCACTGACTAGAAATCGATTAGTCTTATTAGGTGGTCTAATTTTTTTAATGTTTTGGTGAATTATTCAATTTTACATGCATTTTTTTTTTTTTAAACACGGACCCAGCAGGATTCGGTATGTGGGAGCCCACACCCCATATGCTTAGATTTACCAAACCAGCACAAAACAACTTCTATATTACCTTACTGGTTACTCAGAAGTCCAAACAATGCAGTTCCCTTAAAGTATCCAGCCTCAGGCCTCCATCCAGACACACGTCAGATATGATGAGGATTACTGAAAATCTTATCATATAAAAGAAAGGTTATGATCCCAAAGGACCAAGCCCCAGACCCAGGTCAAATTTTAACTTAAATC
Organism: Terrapene triunguis; assembly: GCF_002925995.2. NCBI lineage: Eukaryota > Metazoa > Chordata > Testudines > Emydidae > Terrapene > Terrapene triunguis. Next base: position 2,000 of record NW_020685640.1, read on the forward strand.
TTACCCAAAATACACGCATAGAGCCAATTCTTATTAAGTATCAGAGGGGTAGCTGTTAGTCTGGATCTGTAAAAAGCAACAGAGTCCTGTGGCACCTTATAGACCAGAGGTTCCCAAAGTGGGCAATACCGCCCCCTGGGGGGCGCTGGAACGATCCAGGGGGGCAGTAGTAGCCTTGGGTGCAATTGGGGGGCGTTGAATAAAAATAAGGGGGCAGTGGAAGCATAAAGAAAGAAGAGAATATAAGAAAATTTTGAAAAACCGTTCGTACATGTTTCATCTGTTGTGTAACAGAGTTAAAGTTGTAGTGATTACTTTATTTTCCAAATAAATTCACAAATTATAACTGATCAGGTGTCAATAAATGTTAATAGTTAATAGAAGTCCAACATGCATCGGCAGGAATATGTGCGTGTAATGACTTGTTTACAATACGATACTATAAATAGGCGACATGTATGAAATCTAATTTAGATTGTTTCTGAATTGTGTAAAAAGCAGTTAACAATAGTGCAATAAGTATTTAAAATTTTTTATTCATATTCGATACCTTTGATCTTTACGGATTACGGATCACATACAAAGCAAATTGTATTATTGTTTCAATAAAACAGCAATTTACACGTGAGTATTTTTATACATTTTCTTACATATCTACCGTACGTTTCTGTGTCTCTAGTGCTTACTAATAATAAAATCGTAGCAGGCTTTTGTCAGTACAGTACTATTTGAAGTGTACAGTCAATATATTTGTCATATTTTTTATTACAATATTAACGAAAACGGGAATGAAATCGTAAAAAAACTGTTAACTATTAACATTTATTTATATCTATCGAATCATCTGTGTTAATTGGTAAATAAGGCGTGTGTTAATAAGGAACAATTATTTAAATAAGGGCAAACTAAATTAAAACTATTAACTGATTTTTAATTGCATATTGATTTTTTAAATTAATTATTTCTTGATAAATTTAGTTTGATATTTGACAATTTAATATCAAATACATATATCTAATGCTGAGCAAAGAACAAAACCCAGTTTATTAGTTTCATTAGTATTTTAGTTTGGTTGTCTTTTGCCGTCTTACGCAAAAACCACTGTATACCTGATGTCGTGGGCGATATTCTAATAACACATCTTTCTTTACTATATTGTAGGACGTAGGTAGAAATATAGATACATAAAAGAACGCAAATTTGTCACTGCATCTTTGTTTGTTCGCTTAAAGAAGGTAGATTTCCAGAGGGGCGCTGAGTAATTTTTTTTTCTGAAAAGGGGGCGGTAGGCCAAATAAGTTTGGGAACCTCTGTTATAGACTAACAGATGTATTGTTAGTCTTAAAGGTGCCACAGGACTCTGTTAATTCTTATTAACTAAGCTAAAATTTATTTAAAAAGAAAAGAGGGTTGGTTAAAAGATCAACATACGTACAGACTTGAATTCAATTCTTGAGGTTCAGATACATAGCAGAGATGTGTTTGTAGTTGCCAAAAGTCCTTTTAGACATAGTCCATAGGTTATAGCGCAATGTCCATATTCAGGGTGACTCCAGTCAGTGACTGGGGATCTCAATCCTTGTGGCTTAAGGTTTCCCCCTCTTGAAACCCAAAGCAGATCTGAGATGAAGAAGGATCATGTCCCAAGATTCTTATACATTTCCAGCAGACTTTTGGCCTGAAAACAATAGGCTTAACTCTCCTTCTCCTAAACATCCTGGCAATTAGCACAGGGTAATTTATCCATTAAACAGTTCAGATACAGGTTACCACAACCTTCAAAGAGACATATAGACAATAATACTATTTCACTCAAGTATCTTCCTAAATGTTAATATTCCTTTTTGATCTTTGAATCAAAGCTATAGCAATAGACAAGACTTGTTTTCTTATACCACAAGACCTGAGCAAACATCTACCCTTTCACCTCAAACAATGCAGACTTGCATTTCAAAGCTCTATTCATTTACATATCTTCCTAACCAGTTTCTAAAGTTCAGCCATGGGTCAGGACAGTCTGAGTTAATTAACTCTTTCTGGTCCTGTCACCTTTCAATGAGATATTATATTACACTCATAACATCATGTGGTGTTGGCTTTGTCCCCTGCTCCTACTAAAAGTAGGCATCAGATCACATTGCCTTCCTAAACTGGACACAAAGGATGTCTACATTGCAATAAAACATACAGGACATGGCTACGCGGCTCAACAATTGCCATGTATCAGAGGGGTAGCCGTGTTAGTCTGGATCTGTAAAAAGCAACAAAGAGTCCTGTGGCACCTTAAAGACTAACAGACGTATTGGAGTATAAGCTTTTGTGGGTGAATACCCACTTTATCAGACACATGTGGTGGAAATTTCCAGAGGCAGGTATAAATATGCAGGCAAGAATCAGTCTGGAGATAACGAGGTTAGTTCAATCAGGGAGGGTGAGGCCCTCTTCTAGCAGTTGAGGTGTGAACACCAAGGGAGGAAAAACTGCTTTTGTAGTTGGCTAGCCATTCAGTCTTTGTTTAATCCTGAGCTGATGGAGTCTAATTTGCAAATGAACTGAAGCTCAGCAGTTTTTCTTTGAAGTCTGGTCCTGAAGTTTTTTTGCTGTAAGATGACTACCTTTACATCTGCTATTGTGTGGCCAGGGAGGTTGAAGTGTTCTCCTACAGGTTTTTGTATATTGCCATTCCTAATATCTGACATGTGTCCATTTATCCTTTTACGTAGGGATTGTCCAGTTTGGCCAATGTACATAGCAGAGGGGCATTGCTGGCACATGTAGACATTCAGGCTCGCACTGGAGTTCGGGCTCAGACCCCAGCCTGAGCATCTGCACTGCAATTTTACAGCCCCCGAGTCTGAGCTCCACAAGCTTGTCTCAGCTGACCAGGGCTCTGAGCCTCGGTGCAGTGTTTTTTCTCTTTTTCTTTAAATCATGGCGTAGGCGTAGAGTTACAGGCCATGGGGTTGGCAACCTTTCAGAAGTGGTGTGCCGAGTCTTCATTTATTCACTTTAAGGTTTCACGTGCCAGTAATACATTTTAACATTTTTTTAGAAGGCCTCTCTGAGTATATTATATAACTAAACTATTGTTGTATGTAAAGGAAACGAGGTTTTCAAAATGTTTAAGAAGCTTCATTTAAAATTAAATTAAAATGCTGATCTTACCCCACCGGCCCACTCAGCCCGCTGCCGGCCTGGGGTTCCGTTCACCTAGGCTGGCGCCGGGCTGAGCGGGGCCTGCGTCCGGCACCCCGGCTAGTAAGGGTCTGGCAGCCAGAACCCCAGACCGGCAGCGGGCTGAACGGGGCTGGTGGCCGGGACCTCAGACTAGCAGCAGGCTGAGAGGCTCAGCCTGCTGCCAGTCTGGGGTTCCGTCCGCTGACTCCTGCCAGCTGGGGTCCTGGCTGCCAGCCCTGCTCAGCCCGCTGCCGGTCTGGGGTCCTGGCCCTGCCCACAGAGTGGGTACCTACCTTCTCCCTGGTTCTAGCCCATTTTCTTCGCCTCTCTCTGCACTGAGCTGAGGGTGGGGGTACAGGGTCTAGGTGGGAGATAGGGTGCAGGAGCAGGCTGGGGGTTGGGGTCTGGCCAGGAGCTAGAATGAGGGAGGGGGCTCAGGGTTCAGGCAGGCGGTTTGGGTGTGGAGCGCTGACCTGGGCAGCTCCCATTTGGTGCGAGGGGTGCAGGTGGGAATGTGGGGGGGGGGTGCAGGAGCTCCCATTTAGTGCTCAGGGTGGGGATGGGGATATGGGGGGGTGTGCAGGAGCTCCCATTTGGTGCTCAGGGTGGAGGTGGGGATGTGCAAGAGTGGTGAAGGAGTCAGGGCATGGAGTGGGGGGCGGGGGTTGGGTATATTGGGAAAATTTATAACCAAGTTTCTTGGTAATGATTCACAAAGAAACTGGACTTTGAATGAAAGTCATGTTTAAAGATTAATGTTGACATTAAAGAGAGTATGATCTCCAAACTCCTCTGCCCAAGTAGATAAGGATAACATGTACAGACATAATGAAGGATTGCTAAATGGTAAAATTAAAAGCTTTGTCAGCTATATTTTAAAGATTTGTAATTAGACAGTGAATCAGTGTAGAAGAAACATAAGCCAATGGTTTTTTTTATTTTTATTTTTAAAACACAAAGTAGCTGATGGCTCAAATTTATGTTATTACGGATAGTAACAATGTGCTACAAGTTCTGAGGTAAAGACAACTAACAGTCCTTTTTCTGGAAAGACCCTGGGCAAGGGGGCATAAAATGACATGACAAACTGGAAAACCAGCAGGAAAAATGCAGAATTTGGGTAATTGAAGCATGCACATGCAGAATCAGAACTGGAAGGGACCTAGAGAGATCATCTAGTCCAGTCCCCTGCACTCAAGGCAGGACCAAGTATTATTCTAGACCATCCCTGAGAAGGTGTTTGTCCAACCTGCTCTTAAAAATCCCCAGTGATGGAGATTCCACAACTTGACAATTTATTCCTGTGCCTAACCATCCTGACAGTTAGGAAGTTCCTCC
>NW_020685641.1:0-2018 GCF_002925995.2 Terrapene triunguis
ATGCATTTCAACAAGGCAGACTTTAGCAAACTCAGAATTGGTAGGTAAGATCCCATGGGAAGCAAGTCTAAGGGAAAAAAGAATTCAGGACAACTGGCGGTCTTTTCAAGAGACACTATTGAGGGCACAAGAACAAACTATACCAGTGTGTAGAAAAGATGGGACGAATGGTAAGAGGCCACCCTGGCCTAACTCGGGCATCTTGTATGACTGAGTTTCAGGCCATTGAAGTGGAAAGTAGGTCAAATTAAAAAATTAGGCCAAGTCACAAACGATTAAACTAGCCAAGATATAATGGGTAACAAGAAAGCATTTTACTAATACACGAGAAGCAAAAGGAAGACCAGGGACAGGGTCATGACTACATGAGGAGGGAAACTGCAGCTATGGCTGAAGTGTTTAAATGCCTTTATTTCAGTTTTCACCAAAAAAGTTAGCAGTTCTCAGATGAATAACAGAGAACATTAGGGTAAATTGGGTAGGGGTTGAGGCTCAAATAGGAAAAGATCAAGTAAAGAATTACTTAGCCAAATTAGATGTCTTTAAGTCAGCAGGGCCTGCTGAAATACATACTAGAATATAAGGAACTGACTGAAGAGATCTCTGAGCCATTAACAATTATCTTTGAGAACTTGTGGAGGAAAGATACCAGAGGACTGGAAAAAGGCAAATACGGTACCTTATTATAAAAAGGGTGTAGGAGTAGAAGTAAGTGGCTTAGGGTATGTCTACACTACGAGGGTAGTTCGATTTTACTTAAATCGAATATGTGTAATCGATATTGCAAAGTCGAACGTGTGTGTCCACACCAAGGAGAGTAATTCGACTTTGTGAGTCCACACTAACGGGGCGAGCGTCGATATTGGAAGCGGTGCACTGTGGGCAGCTATCCCACAGTTCCCGCAGTCCCCGCTGCCCATCGGAATTCTGGGTCGAGCCGCCAATGCCTTCTGGGTAAAAAAATGTGTTGTCATCCGTCCGTCACTAACGCCCTCCCTCCCTCCATGAAAGCGCCGGCGGGAAATCAGTTCGCGCACTTTTCTGGTCAGTGACAGCGCGGACGCCACAGCACTGCGATCATGGATCACGCTGCGACCATCGCTGCACTTGTGGCCGTTCTCAACACCTCGCAGCTTATCATACACCTTACCCTGAGGCAGATGCAGAGTAATCAGGCGAGGAGGCTACGACACCGCCGTGATGGCCTGAAGTCGGAGAGTAGCACAGAGCTGTCAGAAACCACGAGCCCCAGCGCCCAGGACATCATGGTGGCAATGGGTCATGTGGATATTGTGGAACGGCGATTCTGGGCCCGGGAAACAAGCACGGACTGGTGGGACCGTATAGTGCTTCAGGTCTGAGATGAATCCCAGTGGCTGCGAAACTTTCGCATGCGGAAGGGGACTTTCCTCGAACTTTGTGAGTTGCTGTCCCCTGCCCTGAAGCGCCAGAATACCAGGATGAGAGCAGCCCTCACAGTTGAGAAGCGAGTGGCCATAGCCCTCTGGAGGCTTGCAACGCCGGACAGCTACCGGTCAGTCGCGAACCACTTTGGTGTGGGCAAATCTACCGTGGGGGTTGTTGTCATGCAAGTAGCCAACGCAATCGTGAAGGTACTGCTCCCAAAGGTAGTGACCCTGGGAAACGCGCAGGTCATCATAGATGGCTTTGCCGCGATGGGATTCCCAAACTGCGGTGGGGCTATCGATGGGACTCACATCCCTATCCTGGGACCGGACCACCAGGCCAGCCAGTACATCAATAGAAAGGGCTACTTTTCAATGGTGCTGCAAGCACTGGTGGACCATCGGGGACGGTTTACAAACATCTACGTCGGATGGCCGGGCAAGGTTCATGACGCTCGCGTGTTCAGGAACTCTGGTCTGTTTAGACGGCTGCAGGAAGGTATTTACTTCCCAGACCACAAAATAACTCTTGGGGATGTGGAGATGCCTACAGTCATCCTCGGGGACCCAGCCTACCCGCTAATGCCCTGGCTCATGAAGCCCTATACTGGC
>NW_020685641.1:2028-4133 GCF_002925995.2 Terrapene triunguis
GAATTCAAATTTTCCCGGGGTGTGGCTGGTCAGAGCATCCGAGCTCGGACTGCTGTCCAGAGCGTCAACAGAGTAGTGCACTGTGGGATAGCTCCCGGAGCTATTAGCGTCGATTTCCATCCACACCTAGCCTAATTCGATATGGCCATTTCGAATTTAGCGCTACTCCTCTCGTTGGGGAGGATTACAGAAATCGATTTAAAGAGAGCTCTATGTCGAACTAAATGGCTTTGTGGTGTGGACGGGTGCAGGGTTAATTCGATATAACGGCGCTAAATTCGACATAAAAGCCTAGTGTAGACCAGGCCTTAGATTGTAGCAAGGGAGATTTAAGGTTAGACATTAGGGGGAAACGTCCTAACTGCAAAGGTAGTTAAGTACTGGAACAAATTGCCCAGGGAGGGTGTGGAATCTGTCATTGGAGGTTTTAAGAAGGGGTTAGACAAACAACTCCTTGGGCTATGGGAAAAGATCAAAGGCTGCACTCCCTACTTCCCCCACTGAGGTGGAAAAAGTGAAGTAGAGAAGAGTGTGGAATGAATACATTCTTCCTGTCCCATGCACCAGTCAGCAGTGCTGTTCCACTGGGAGGGGACAGGCTACACACTCCATGGAAGGTTGAGTTTAGGTTTCAGCTGGTTCTTGGTTTTTAGCAACCATAAGATAAAAAAATGGTATTTCAAAATTTCATGAGAACCTTGTACAAATCCTCAAGAAGCTCAGGGTGTAAATGTATGTACATTTTAGTTAATAGTTCTCTTCTCTGCCTGGATTTGGAAATGGAAACCAATAACACTAATATTTGAGACATGAACTTAGTGGGAGGAACACTGACAAAGTAGAAATAAGAAGGACAAGCTAGAGTACAAAAATAAGAGCTCTGTTAATGTGCTTCACTGTCTTACTTAGAAGCAATGGACAAGCTAATCTTCATCTCTATTCTGTATTTTTTTAAATTATTACCAAAACTCTGAGCTTACTTGGTTGTGAATTCTCATAGTGCTCTATAGAAGGGCCAGCATTTGAACTGTAGGAACAAACCAAATCATTTGTGGGCAGGTACACTATCTACCTATGCTTATGATCCTCATTACCATAGTATCTGAGGACTGGTTTTGAATTAATTGTCCTTAACAGCCCGGTAGGGTATGGCAGTACTGTTGCTGCCATTTCACAGATAGGTCTCTGCCTCACTTCCTTAAGGTCCCACAGGAAGTCTCTTGGGGAGCAGAGACTCAGACTTTAAGGTCAGAAGGGACCACCATGATCATCAAGTCTGACCTCCTGCACATTGCAGGCCACAGAACCTCACCCACTCTTGAAATAGACCCCTAACCTCTGGCTGAGTTACTGAAGTCCTGAAATCATGATTTAAAGACTTCGTTACAGAGACTTCACTATTTACACTGCTTTAAACCTGCAAATCACCCATGCCCCCATGCAGTCTCAATGGGCCTAGGCCCTACAGTGAGATTTTAGCCTACATTAACCAATAGGTCCAAAAATAACTAGTGACTGTTTCAGTCTTGGTGTGCCTGATTTCAGAAAATACAACTAGTCTCTGGAAATTAAGTCTTTCTCATATTGAACACCTGAAATCACATGTCACTTATGAAAAATCCTGGCCAGAATGTCATGCAGCATTTTTAAATATGTTTTTAAGAGACTGAAATCCATGTCTTTAAAGTCCCAGACTAGCATCCTAACCATGGGATCATCCTTTCTTTCTAATGTGTACACTGAGTTTCATCATAAACCCTGGCAGTGTCAGTTCACCTTAGGGTTGTCAGGCATCCGTTTATTGACCCAAATGCCTGCTCTAAAAAAGGGACCCTGGCGGCTCCGGTTGGCACTGCTGACCAGGCCATTAAAAGTCCAGTCAGTGGCGCAGCGGAGGCCCGGAGCTAAGGCAGGCCTGCCCTAGCTCTGTGCGGCTTCCAGAAGCGGCGGCCTGGTCCCTGTGGCCCCTAGGTGCCTGGGCGGCCAGGGAGGCTCCACGCACTGCCTCCCCCCACCCCCCAAGTGCTGGCTCCGCAGCTCCCGTTGGCTGGGAACTGCGCCCAATGGGAGCTATGGGGATGGCGCCTGCAGGTGCAAGGGCAGTG
>NW_020685642.1:0-6132 GCF_002925995.2 Terrapene triunguis
CAAGGCAGAGAATTGATATGGGGAGATGCCCAGCTGCTCCCAGCAGGTGATCCAAGCTCCATGCTGCAGAAGAAGCAAAACCACCCCAAGGTCCCTGTGGGAATCGTCCTGATTAACCCCAAACCTGGGGTCAGCGTGACCTTGAGCATGGGAGCAAGAGCCACCAGCCACAGACCTGAGTGCCATCCTCCCAGCTCCGGGGTGACCCTTGAGGCACCACTGCAAGACTCAGAGCCATTCCCATGGTAGCGCTGGGCCACTGGCACACGTAAGCAACTAGCCTGAGCTCTCATAGTCTAATGCCCTGTACTGGCCTGTGTGCAGACACAGAAGGAGAGACAGTCCCTGCCCCAGAGAGCTCACAGTCTAAAGAGACAAAGGGCTTGAGGGGAAACTGAGGCAAAGAGAGCGGAAGTGACTGGCACAAGGTCACCTGGCAGGGCAGTGTCATAACAAGGAACAGAACCCAGATCTCCTACAGACTAGGGACCGAATGGCTAGACAGCAGTTCTGCAGAAAAGGACCTAGGGGCTACAGTGGACGAGAAGCTGGATATGAGTCAACAGTGTGCTCTTGTTGCCAAGAAGGCTAACGGCATTTGGGGCTGTATAAGTAGGGGCATTGCCAGCAGATCAAGGGACGTGATCATTCCCCTCTATTCGACATTGGTGAGGCCTCATCTGGAGTACTGTGTCCAGTTTTGGGCCCCACACTACAAGAAGGATGTGGAAAAATTGGAAGAAGTCCATCAGAGGGCAACAAAAATGATTAGGGGTCTGGAGCACATGACTTATGAGGAGAGGCTGAGGGAACTGGGATTGTTTAGTCTGCAGAAGAGAAGAATGAGGTGGGATTTGATAGCTGCTTTCAACTACCTGAAAGGGGGTTCCAAAGAGGATGGATCTAGACTGTTCTCAGTGGTACCAGATGACGGAACAAGGAGTAATGGTCTCAAATTACAGTAGGGGAGGTCTAGCTTGGATATTAGGAAACACTATTTCACTAGGAGGGTGGTGAAGCACTGGAATGGGTTACCTAGGGAGGTGGTGGTATCTCCTTCCTTAGAGGTTTTTAAGGTCAGGCTTGACAAAGCCCTGGCTGGGATGATTTAGTTAGGGATTGGTCCAGGCTTGTACCCTGTGGGGGGAAGGCAGGAGGTGGGGTTAGGGGAGCAGATGGTGGCAGGATCAGGGCCATGGGAGGTAGCGAGGTGCCCTGTTCTCTCCTCCTCCCCAGCACCCAGGGCAGAGCAGGGCACCTCGCTCCGTCCCACGGGGGGGAGGGATAGCTCAGTGGTTTGAGCATTGGCCTGCTAAACCCAGGGTTGTGAGTTCAATCCTTGAGGGGGTCATTTAGGGATCTGGGGCAAAAATCTGTCTGTGGCTTGGTCCCCCTTTGAGCAGGGGGTTGGGCTAGATGACCTCCTGAGGTCCCTTCCAACCCTGATATTCTATGATTCTATGATCTCCAGAGTCTCAGCTTGGTGCTCTAGCCACTAGACCACACTACCTCTAAAGATAGGAAAATGAATGATGAGATAGGGACTGTCCAAAGGTCTCACAGTGCAAATCAAGGTGACATCACCGGCTTGACAAGCTGAACAGATGGTGTCTAGTTACTGCTGTTCTTGCTGCTAAACAAGTACCTGACAGAGATAATATCGAAGTGTTGTAATAGTGAGCTTGCAGCAGAGCAGGAAATAGCACCCAGGAATCCTGACTCCCAGCCGCCCACCCCACTTCCTAGAATCCACTTCCCTCCCCAAGGGGGAAATAGAACCATGGAGTACTGGCTCCCAGCCCCCTGTTCTAACGCAATAGACACAGGTGCGCTCCTAGAACCAGCGATGGAACTCAGGACTCCTGGCTCCCTGCCCCCTGCTCTAATGCACTAGACCTCAACCCTCTCCCAGAGCTAGGAAAGAGAACCCAGGAGTCCTGCACTGACCACCAGCCTCTCCAGCACCCAGCTGCCCTGAACCTTGGCACAGGGGAAATCTCAGGAGCAGAAGCCAGCCGGGATTGACACAATAAACAGATCCCCTTACACCCAATCCACAATGGCTTTCCTGAGAGAAGTGGGTGTGTGCAGGGGAAGCTCCTGCCTGGAGCTGGTGGGGGGGGACGGTTGGGTCTCCAGGGCCCCCCTTCACTAGTGCTGAATTCACAGATCTCATTGACAATGACTGAGCTCCTGCTGGGCGTGCGGAGGCTGAACACGCCCAGCCCCTCTCGGCAAGGCACAATCCTTCCATTGTCCCCAGCCCCAGGGCAGCCGCTTACCCAGCCCCGCTCCCTCAGCAAACAGACTTCACCCACATCAGCGCAGCCACGGACTGGTTGGTGTAGACGTGGCACCGTTTCTACCAAGGGCCGGGGACAACCAGCCAGGGGACCTTGTTGAAACTGACACACGCCAGGCTCCCCCAGGGACCTGGGAAAACTGAACATTTCCCCTGGGCCCCCCAGCCAGCAAATGTTCCTCACCCACCGCACTGAGTCCGTGTGAAAAACACTGAAAACTTCATTAAGGGGACCAGGCACAGAGCTGGCACCCGGGAAACACAGCAACCACAAATCATCTCGATATGTGCACTCCTCCCCCTCCCCTGCTCTGTGGACCATGGAGGGCATTGGCTCTCTCACAATTTGCCCCATACAAAGTATGTCTACAACTAATAACTAAACCACCCACCCCTGCGGTGCCTTTGGCAGTGCCCTTTGCTGCCATGTCCCTTCTGCCTTGGTGAATGTCCAATGTGCCCCACTCTGCTTTGCACTGTCCCAGAGCCCTGGAGTGCACTGGGCCATCCCCCTCCAGCTGCCAGGGGAAGCTGCCTGATCTAGTCCAGAGACCCACAGGCTGGCCCAGCAATAGTGATTTCAGCTACGCTGGTGCTGGCAGGGGGCGTTGCCTCTAACCACAACACCATCTCCACAATGCCATCTTTGTACACCAGCTCCACTGCCCAGGGTCCATTGCTGAGCCAGCTATAGCAATTACAGTGCTAGTGGCATCAGGGAAAGGGGCCCTTATCAGAGTCACTCAGTGCGGTCAGTGCACTCAGCAGCTTCAGCAAAGAGCTACAAGGGATGGGTGCATTTGAAATACCTATGCACAGAATACGTCACCACACCTGCCATAAAATGAACCTGGCTGGTTTGTGCCCATGCTCTACTCAGCCGTGCAGGATGAAGGCTCTGGTTATGGTGACTCCTCACTCAGGGTTTGCCAAGTCCACTTCTGCTGCAGTTTTGTCGTACAACAAGGAGCCCCACCTTTCATCAGCCCTGCACCCACAACGTAAATGAATGTTAAACCAAATGGCCAAAATGGTTCCAGTGGGATGATGGGCAACGAACATGCAAATAAGGTCTGGCTCATTCTGTCTCTTCCACCAGTTCACTACTAGATGGTGGCAGAGGGCCCCTGCCCTCTATGTTTTAAACCACAGGGCTTATTGAGGTGCCCTGTGTACATTGGGCGGGGAGGGGATTGGGCTTGGTTGAGCACACAGTTATTAGCAAAGGCCTGGTGCTGCTCTTGCTGCTTTGTTATTGCCCTAGAGTACAAGGCAGAATACACTGCTCTATTCCTGTCAGTGTGGAGCTGTGTATGCTGGTTTGTTATTGTAGGGTCGCACAGGAGGGCTGGGGGCTGCATACATTGGTTCATTACTATAGGGTTATTATAGCTTTTGAGCATGGTCTGACAGCAGGTTTGCAGAGGGGCTGGGGAGCTCCAGGTTTAATTGAGCAGAGCCTGGCACAGCTTGTGCTGCTGGGAGACAAATCATCGGCTTCCTATGAACTCTCCGAGCCGTGGGACTGACGGCCAACCCTAAGAAATGCTGAATCGGCTCCCAGGAAACTACTTACTTGGGGTATATCCTTGGATGGGGGAAGGTGCGCTCCTTAGTCGGGACGGTCCAGGCTATTGAAGAACACCCTGACCCAAGCACAAAGAAACAAGTGAGGCGATTCTTGGGGCAGCTTGGTACTATCGCCGTTTCATCCCCAGCTTTGCCTCCATTGCTGCACCCCGACGGAACTCCTAACAAAGGACCGGCCGCAGCGCGTCAACTGCTCCCCCGAGTGTGCAGAAGCCTTCCAGACACTAAAGGATCATCTGTGCTGTGAGCCAGTGCTCTATAGCCCCGAATTCTCCAGCAGTTTTGAGTTCCAGATGGACGCCTCAGCAATGGGACTTGGGGCTGTCCTCTTCCAGACCCTCGACAGAGAGGAACACCTGGTCCTTTACATTAGTCAAAAGCTATTCCCCCGGGAACGTCACTATTTGACCACCAAGAAGCAGGCACTGGCAGGTAAATGGTCCGTGGAGGCCATTTGACATTACCTCCTGAGTGGCCCCTTCGTTGTGGTCACAGATCATGCACCCCTCAAGTGGCTGCAAAGACACCAACGTGAGGCTAATGAGGTGATATCTCGCCCTTCAGCCGTTCACATTTACCATGCAGCATAGGGCAGGTAAGAAGACCCCAGGAGCCAGGTACTCCCTCCCGCCCCCCAAATGGGAGTGTGGGAAGAAGCCTAGGGGAACTGAACATGGTTCAGCTATGTTGCTGACTGACAACCAGGCAGTGTGTTGCGGAGGGATTTCCCCGCTGACCCAGTGGCAGACGACTCCTCCACTACTAGGGCACTGGACTGGGATGTGGTGGAGTCGGGTGGGCCCATGTCCCCCTAACTCCGCCATCTCACCCCTGGCGTGGCAGCCTCCCCTTTCTAGGTCAAGAGGCCTGGGTTTGTCGGCAGTCCGCCAGAGCCAGGACCCTCAACTGCTGGTTGCCCCGCCATGGTTGAGAGCCTGGACTTATAGACTTTACTGCTCTGTCCTGAATAGAGGCCAGAGCCTCCTGAATATTTGCTGCCCCTCCTCCTTGAGGTCCTGGGCTTATAGACTTTACTGCTGTACCCCACCGAGTGGCGGACACCCTGGTACTAATTCCAACTGAACTGTGCTCTTCCGGAGGCCTTGTACCAAGGGGTATGGCATCCCTCCCAAATGGATAGAGGGACAGCCACGACCGCCTCACACCTAGTAACAGGGATACCTGAGGCATTTGATGAGGGCTCAGACAGATCCACGTTAAAGGCAGCCAACGATTGCCTGAGCGAATGCCAAACGTGTGGGCCCATGTTTAGGAGAGAGGAGGGGGCCTTCGCAGCATTGTGTGAACTGCTGGTGGCCATGGAAGCCTTGCAGGGTTCAAGTGAGACATCAGTGGCTGACAGAATGTGGAAGATAGTAGATGCTGGAAGCCAGTCCCCATTGGCCCGTCTTAGATGTAGGAGTTGGAACACCCCACTGAAATGCTGCAGGGGTGGGCAGTACCTGATGCTGAAAAGCGAAGGCATCTCGAGCACCTCAGGGGTCCAGCACTAGCTGTAATCCGCGCTCTGAAGCTCCGTAACCCTGAAGTCAGTGGGAAGCACTGCCTCGAATCCCTCAGTCACGCCTTTGGGAGAACAGAGGGCTCCAAGCAGGGGCGGCTCTAGGCACCAGCAAAGCAAGCATGTGCTTGGGGCAGCCCATTTGCAGGGGCGGCAGGCATCCAGCATGGGAGCTGAGAACCAACAGGGGGCCCTGGGAGCTGTAGTTCCGTGGTTAGCTCCCTGCCTATAGAGCCAGCCCTGGAGCGGGGAAAGAACTACATTTCCCAGCATTCCCTTGGCCACTACCAACAGGAAAGAGGGGGAGGGAGTGAGGAAGCTGAGACCTCATGCTGCAGCCTGCTGTGAATGGAGAGCTGCACTGTGAAGGGTAGGGATACCATATTTTAACATTAAAAAAATAGGACACTCCACGGGGAGGGAGGGTAGCCCCACCTTGCCACCATCCACTCCCTCCAACTGCCCCCCACAGAAACCCCAACCCATCCAACCCCCCCTGCTCCCTGTCCCCTGATCACCCCCTCCTGGGACCCCTGTCCCAACTGCCCCCCAGGACCTCACCCCCTATCTAAGCCTCCCTTCTCCTTGTCCCCAACTGCCCCCTCCTGAGACACCCCCCCAACTTCCCCCCTAGGACCCCACCCCCTACCTGTCCCCTGACAAACCCCTGGGACTCCCATGCCTATCCAACTGCTGCCTGTCCCCTGACTGCCCCCGC
>NW_020685642.1:6232-11417 GCF_002925995.2 Terrapene triunguis
CCTACCCCTTCTCCAACCCCCCAGCCCCCTTACCGTGCCACTCAGACCAGCGTGTCTGGCTTCGCGCAGCGCCAGACACGCTGCCGCATACATGCTGCCGTGCTCCCCTGCGGAGCCACAGCCCCCCCCTCCCCGCCCCAGCACCTGCCTTCCAGATTTGAACACCTCAAAACTCAGGAGTGCTCAAGTTCAGTTTGGGCGGCTGTTACTTCATTTCTCCCAAATCAACTATACTGATCCAGTGTAACTTGCTGTAGAAAAAGTAGGATAAAATTGAGCAAGAAATGCTTCCCAGTGGTTATTAGGACTGGAATTGCTATTTTCAACAGCCATCGCCTTTTTTTTCTTTGTTTGTTTAAAAGGAAGACAGTGATATTGCATTGGCAAATTCCCCATAGAAAGAAAGAGTGGAACAAAAGAATAATAAAGGCACCTCAACTTTTCCTCATTTATGTAGGACAGTCTTATAATATGCATCCAGATATCCTCCAGTCACACAAGCTGAAAATTGTTCCACTTTACTGCAGTTCTGTAACCATATGGGAACCAA
This sequence comes from Terrapene triunguis, assembly GCF_002925995.2. Taxonomy (NCBI): domain Eukaryota; kingdom Metazoa; phylum Chordata; order Testudines; family Emydidae; genus Terrapene; species Terrapene triunguis. The sequence continues at coordinate 6,783 of NW_020685642.1, forward strand.
TCCTGTCTGTGTTCTGTGCACATCTAAAATCCCTGCTGAATGACCTGCCCTGGGAGTGAGTTACCAGTGACCCAGGGCTGTGGCGGAAAGAGGGTGCAGGTGTGTGTGTGGGGGGAGAGCTCAGGGCTGGGGCGGCAGGAGGGGTGTGTGTGGGGCAATGGTGGGTGGGTAGGGGAGAGCCCAGCACTGGGGCAGCAAGGGGGTGCGGGTGGTGGGGGAGAGCCCAGGGCTGGGGCGGCAGGGGGGTGCGGCGAGGAGCCCAGGGCTGGGACGGGGGCAGCCAAAATTTTTTTTGCTTGGGGCGGCAAAAAAGAGCCGGCCCTGGCTCCAAGGATATTTATTCTAGACAACAAAAGGGTGAGACCTCTCTGGCTTCAAGATTAGGCTAGATAAGTTTATGGAGGGAATGGTATAACGTGATTTTAGTCAATTAGGCAATAACGTGCCATCGCTGGTAAAATGAGGGTCCGGCTGGAGAATCTTGCCTGTATGCTCGGGGTTCTACTGATCGCCATATTTGGGGTCGGGAAGGAATTTTCCTCCAGGGTAGATTGGCAGAGGCCCTGGAGGTTTTTCGCCTTCCTCCGCAGCATGGGGCAGGGGTCGCAAGCTGGAGGATTCTCTGCGACTTGAAGTCTTTAAATCACGATCTGGAGACTTCAACAGCTGAGTTAAGGGAAAGTGGGTGGGTCAGCTTTTGTGGCCTGCATCATGCAGGAGGTCAGACTAGATGACCATATTGGTCCCTTCTGACCTTAAAGTCTATGAGTCTATGAGTCTATGAGTGAGAAGCTTTCAGCCTATATACAGAGATTGGAGAAACTATTACAGAGAGCTGTCATGAGGGGAGCAGTGACTGCTGAGGAAATGGACTGGACTAGATTGGCCCAAATTGTGAGAGGAGCTCAATAACAGAACCCGATTCTACTCCACCTTCGGCTAAAAGAACAATAGGAAAATCCACCAAGTTATTGTCAGCTAGTGAAAGAGGTCCAAGAGAAGGAGAAAGTCAGGCAGCCAGTGAGGTTTGGGAATTCCAGTCATCTGAGCCAACTGTCACAGCACCCATATGACTACCCAAGGCACTCATGGCGAACACTGAAAAGGAACTTGCCCAACGAATGCAGGCCCTGACAGAGCAGATGGCTGAACTGCAGAGTACCATCAGTCCTGCATACACTTCAGGGCACAAGGAGCCCCCTGCTGCAGTGGTCCTGAAGATCACGTTTAGATCCACAGCCCCAACAGGGCAACAAGGGAGGGGACAGTCCGTCTTCTGCTATAGGTGTGGCCAGGATGGACACACATCTGTGCGGGGTCAGAGTGAAGAAAATCCCACCCTAGCGTACTGAAAGTTGAGGACCATTTGGGTAAAGTCAGGAAATGGGCCCACGGCTTGGGATGGGAGACGTCTAGGCCCTCAGGATTTGACGGCTCCCCTAGAAAAGAATGTCTAGTCAGAATCTCATCAGGACTGATAGGGCATCAAGCAGAGGTCACTGTGAGGATCAAAGGGGCAGAATATAAAGCTGTGCTTGACACCAGATCTCAGGTGACTATTATATTTCAGTTCTTTTACCAACAGATGCTTAGCCACCTGCCTATACAGCCATTGGCAGGGCTTGATTTCTGTGGCCTCAGCATAGATGAATACCCCTACTAATAGTATGTCATAGTACACCTGGAATTCCCAGAGGACGTTGCTTGGGTATGAGAAGAGGTAGACACCGCTGCATTAATAGGCCCTGATCCTAAAAGAATCTCTGACGTGTCTGTGCTGATAGGAGCCAACTCCAATCCCTTCAAGGTACTCGCTGGTTATTGCAGACAACGAGCAGGGGACCAATACATAAACACTCTGATGATCCATATGCTTTGTGCTTCTGTCTCTACGAAAATTGAGAACACTAAAAGGGATATGTCTGACTACCAATGGAAGCCTTGAGGTACGTGGGAACAACCTCCTTAATGGTGCCTGCAATGACTGAGAGAGAATTGCTCGTCATGAGCAATAAAAGGCAGTAAAGGGGCATTAGCAATGGTAGAGCAGCCGGCTGAGGGAGGGAGGGCTCCCGGAAGGAGTGCTGGTCCCCAGTGGAGTCATAACCCTAACTGCTGAAGCCCAGGAAAAGGTGAGTATCCAGATTGCTAATGAAACAAGCCATGATGTTGTGAAGCAAGGGCAGAAGATAGTGGACCTCTTTGAGCCCGAAACCATTGTGAGAGCCCAGAGTGAACCCGAAGTTCCAGCAATAGATCCTGCAAAGTTTGACTTTGGAGACGCACCGTTGTCTGGGGAGTGGAAGGGTCACCTGAGGAAGAAACTTTGTGAACAATCCAAGGTATTCTCCCTGCATGATTGGGATGTGGCATGTGCAAAAGGAGTGAAACATCACATCTGGCTACAAGACTCCCGACCCTTCAGGGAGCAATCTCGGAAGATTGCCCTCTCTGAGATGGAAGACATCATCATCTGCAGAAGCTGATTGTGAATGGTATCATTACAGAGTCCCACAGCCCATATTCCTGACCCATTGTGTTGGTCCGTAAGAAGAATGGGAAAATCTAGACTACCGTATATTGACTACCGCATCCTAAACAGGCGCACTGGAGTTGACCAGTACACCATGCTCGAATCCAAGATTCCTTGGATTCTTTTCTGGGGAGCCAGTGGTTCTCAGTATTCGATCTCTGAAATGGATACTACCAGATCCCTCTTGGAGCAGAAGATAAGGAAAAGACAGCCTTTATCTTATTTAGGTTTTTATCAGTTTGAATGCATGACCCCAGGGATTTCTGAAGCATCTGCCACATTTCAACATTTTATGGAGAAAGTTGTTTGAGACATGAACTTACTGCAAGTCTTAGCCCTGGTCTATACACTGGGGGGGGGGGGGGGGAAATCGAGCTAAGTTACGCAACGTCAGCTACGTGAATAATGTAGCCAAAGTCGATGTACTTAGATCGACTTACCGTGGTGTCTTCACTACTGCTCCTGCTCCCCCGTCAACTCTGCCTGCGCCTTTCATGGCGCTGAAGTACAGGAGTCGACGGGAGAGGGCTTGGGGGTTGATTTAGCACGTCTAGACTAGACGCGCTAAATCGATCCCCGCTGGATCGATCGCTGCCCGCCGATCCGGCGGGTAGTGTAGACATACCCTTAGTTTATTTGGATGACCTAATTGTGTGTGTGGAAGAACCTTGGAGGAACATGAAAAAAGACTTCTTAAAGTGCTAGACAGGTTGGAAGCCTATGGATTTAGCTTTCAGTTGATAAATGCCAATTCTACAGGACATTAGTGAAGTATGTGGGTCACACTATGTCCCAAGAGGGTATGAGTATTGATCCGGATAAAATATCAGCACTCACTACATGGCCAATCCCAAGTAATTACAGAGAGTTTAAGACTTTTCTCCAATTTAGAGGCTACTATCGCAGGTTTGTGAAGAATTTTGCTACCACCGTAAAGCCTCTGATTGATCTTACCAGGGGACACCCATCAAGCAAGAACAAATCTATGATCAAGAGTAAGGGGAGGTCCCCAACGTCTCCAAAGCAGACACTATGGCCCTTTAGAGCCCTTAGGGTCCCAATTAAACCAGAGATGTGAAAGGGCTTTATGAGAAATCATTAATTGCCTAACTCACGATACAATCCTAGTCTTTGCTGACCCAACAAAACCATTTATCCTACACACTGATGCCAGTTTGGAGGGCTTGGAAGCAGTCCTTCACCAGGAAGTGGAAGGCAAATGTAAACCTGTAGCTTTGGCCACTTGAGGGCTGTCTGACAGTAGGACTCCCTACTCCATCCACAAGCTGGAGTTCTTGGCCTTAAAATGGGCTATCACATCCCCAGATCTCCCGGAAGAAAAACAGGCCTGTGGTGACACATCTACGTTGCTGGACAGTGGGGACATAGAGATTGAAGGTGTCCCTGGTGCCCTGGACTGTCCAGTACTAGATCAAGAGATGCAGGGGCCTGTGCCAGTACCTGCGGGACCCTAAAGGGAACCCTCACCGTTCCTAGCCCAGGAAGAAGTCCCCCTGTGCCCCTGCTAGGCCCACTCTCAATAAGCACGACAGGGTTATAAGGCCAGTAAACAGGTTAACTCATGATGCATCTGGGGTGGTTAGTGAAGAACCAATCCACTTGGCTCACAGGCTAGTGGCAGCCATAGTAGGTTTCCTCAGACCCTTTGGGGAGAACTCATGCAGCTGGTATAACCCAGGGCATGATCTGCCAAGATGACAACTTGTCAGCTGGGGGGAGGGTCTAAACAAGCTGTCCCCTGACCGTTAGTAATGAGCTAGGGAGGGTGTGACCAGGTTCCCAGGGCCTATGCTGAGATTTCTCAACTAGGGCAAACTGCAAAGAATGGGGCAGATGGTCCCCAAAACTGGCAGTTATTCTAATACTTATGTAACCCTTCTGCCCATCTAAGCTGGCAGCAACAAGGGCCGGGTTCTGTATCTAGGGGTTCCGTTTCAATAACACAATGCAAAACCGGCTCGAGCCCGCACCCAGTGACCTGGGACAATTACATACCATCCCCCTGGGTACCTCTAAGAGGCAATACTTCCCCTCTCGCAAGCACGGAGTCTGAGTGTAGCAGAAAATGTTTAATAACATGA
>NW_020685643.1:0-1209 GCF_002925995.2 Terrapene triunguis
CCATGTGAATCCTTGCAGAGCTCACTGCATTCCGATGGGAGTCACACAGCCTGGCTTATTTAAGTCAAAGGGAGTTTTGCCGTCGACTTCAGTGAGGCCAGGATTTCCATGCCCATCTGGTATCTTGGCATGGAGGAAACCTAGAAAACAGCAGTAGATTTAGAGTTAGTGAGGCCATGTGCACAGCTTCATTTTCAGGCCACTTTCCCCCTGGGACCCAGCCAAGAAAAAGGACCTTCTCTCTTATCTCCACCATGTTTTTCATTCTTCATTCTTCATCTTCCTCCTATATTATAAGTAATGGGAAGTAAATGAAAATAAAATGAGATACCTTGATTGGGGCAGGGGGTTGGGGTGCAGGAGGGAGTGCGGGGGTTGGGCTCTGTGAGGAAGTTTCAGTGTGGGGTTGTCATAACTATAAAGGGAAGGGTAACAGCTCTCTGTGTACAGAGACTCCAAATCCTTTTACCTGTAAAGGGTTAAAAAGCTCGGGTAACCTGGCTGACACCTGACCCGAAGGACCAATAAGGGGGCAAGATACTTTCAAATCTTGGGGGGGGAAAGGCTTTTGTGTGTGCTCTTTGTTTTAAGGGGTGGTTCGCTCTTGGGACTGAGAGGGACCAGACATCAATCCAGGTTCTCCCCATCTTTCTAAACAAGTCTCTCCTATATCAAACTAGTAAGTAAAAGACAGGCAAGGCGTCTTAGATTTACTTTGTTTTCTCAACTTGTAAATGTACCTTTTTACCAGAGTGTGTATCTTTGTTTGCTGTACTTTGAACCTAAGACAGAGGGGGGTCCTCTGAGCTCTTTAAGTTTGATTACCCTGTAAAGTTATTCTCCATACTGATTTTACAGAGATGATTTTTACCTTTTTCTTTAATTAAAAGCCTTCTTTTTTAAGAACCAGATTGATTTCTCCTTGTTTTAAGATCCAAGGGGGTTTGGATCTGCATTCACCAGGAGTTGGTGAAAGGAGGGTGGGAGGAAGGAGGGGGGATGGTTAATTTCTCCTTGTTTTAAGATCCAAGGGGGTTTGGATCTGTGTTCACCAGGGAATTGGTGAAAGGTTTCTCAAGGCTTCCCAGGGAGGGAATTCTTGTGATGGTGGCAGCGGACCAAAGCTAAGCTGGTAGATAAGCTTAGAAGTTTTTATGCAGGCCCCTACATTTGTACCCTAAGGTTCAAAGTGGGGATACAGCCTTGACA
>NW_020685644.1:0-4608 GCF_002925995.2 Terrapene triunguis
GCCCATCCCCGTGGCCTCACACCACGGGCGGCCCCCGCCAGCCAGAGGGCTGGGGACAGAAGGGGGGGGGGGGGGACCGCAGGGCACTTGCCCCAGTCCACGGCCCACGCGTGGGACAAAGCACTGACCGCCCGGCCCAGCCAGTGCCATGGGCCCCATCTCAGGTGACCCCGAGCTCTCTCCAGGGGGTGCCTTGGCCTGGGGGGGGGTCCAGCCAGTACCAAATTGTCCCCCAGGAAACCAGGTCTGGGAACAGAACATAAGAACGGCCGTACTAGGTCAGACCAAAGGTCCATCTAGCCCAGTATCCTGTCTTCCGACAGTGGCCAATGCCAGGTGCCCCAGAGGGAGTGAACCTAACAGGCAATGATCAAGTGATCTCTCTCCTGCCATCCATCTCCACCCTCTGACAGACAGCGGCTAGGGCAGGGGTAGGCAACCTATGGCACGTGTGTCGAAGGAGGCATACGAGCTGATTTTCAGTGACACTCACACTGCCTGGGTCCTGGCCACCAGTCCAGGGGGCTCTGCATTTTAAGCTTCTTAAACATTTAAAAAAAACTTATTTACTTTACATACAACAATAGTTTAGTTCTATATTATAGACTTGTAGAAAGAGGCCTTCTAAAAATGTTAAAATGTATTACTGGCACGGAAAACCTTAAATTAGAGTGAATAAATGAAGACTCGGCACACCGCTTCTGAAAGGTTGCCGACCCCTGGGCTAGGGACACCATTCCTCACCCATCCTGGCTAATAGCCATTAATGGACTTAACCTCCATGGATTTATCTAGTTCTCTTTTAAACCTTGTTATAGTCCTAGCCTTCACAACCTCCTCAGGCAAGGAGTTCCACATGTTGACTGTGCGCTGTGTGAAGAAGAACTTCCTTTTATTTGTTTTAAACCTGCTGCCCATTCATTTCATTTGGTGACCCCTAGTTCTTATATTGTGGGAACAAATAAATAACTTTTCCTTGTGTCAAGTATCAGAGGGGTTGCCGTGTTAGTCTGAATCTGTAAAAAGCAACAGAGGGTCCTGTGATGCAAGTCTTGCATCTGAAGAAGTGAGGTTCTTACCCACGAAAACTTATGCTCCCAATACTTCTGTTGGTCTTAAAGGTGCCACAGGACCCTCTGTTGCTTTTAACTTTTCCTTATTCACTTTCTCCACACCACTCATGAGTTTATAGACCTCTATCATATCGCCCCTTAGTCTCCTCTTTTCCAAGCTGAAGAGTCCTAGCCTCTTTAATCTCTCCTCATAGGGGACCTGTTCCAAACCCCAATCATTTTAGTTGCCCTTCTCTACAACAAAACAGGGAGTGGTGCTTGGGCTACTGGGCCTGCAGTAAAACCCACACGGGGTGAGGAGAAAAGGGGCTGAATATATTTGTAATGCAAAGTTGTTGGAAAGTTTGCTTGGTATCATATTGTCAGTGACTTAGGGAGGGTGTTTAAAAGAATCTAAAATAACTCTAGGCCTTTTGTCTCGCCTCCTCAGCGCCAACCCATTTTTGGATGCTGTGAGTCACCTATATTTTCCTTCTGAGAGCTGACAGGTATATTCCCCATTCCCTCTCCCTTGATTGGACCATTAGTCTGACCCCTATGGCTGTTCTTGTGTTATGGTCTTATGCGATTGGATATGGGGGTTTTTGGTTTACTAATTGTATTGCTCAAGTAAATGAGGCACCTCAGATGCTTAAACTTTGCCTCACAAAATTTTTACGTTTCCAAAATAACGCAGATGTGTATAAGAAACTATGATACAGACGATGAATTAAACTTAGCAGCAGCCAGGGAGGCACACAGCATCATGGGAAGACTTAGGCCAGGGAGTGGTTTGGTGAGGAAAAACAGACATGCTTTGAGGAAAATCTGTTAGGAAAATACAGGCCTTGAGTCTGCTCTCACTCATAGTGGTGTAAATCAAAAGTAACTCCGCTGAAGTCAAAGGAGTAACACTGCCCTCTATGAGATAAGAGTCAGGCCAAAGGAAGCTGAAATGGAGTAACTCCAATGGGACAGAGGCCTTGGGTAGAGTCCACACTGTACAGAGACTGCTCATGTGATATAGCCACACAAAATAAATACTTGCAGCATTGCCAACCTCACAGGTTAAAAAATCGTAAGTCAGCCCCACAAAAAAGATGATTTAAAAAATAAGAAATGTCCCAAGACTCAAGACAAGACTGCAAGAGTTAACAGTGTCTTTTGGGGGGGAGTGAAGGTTCTGCTTCCTGATTAGTGTAAACGTATTAAAAATCAGTAAGGAGAAAACCACATCAATGGGGAGTGCAGAAGCACATGAGCAGCTGAAAGTAGAGGCAGAAAAACCCAGACTGCTGTAATTTGCACACAAACACTAAATCTCTCATCAATTTATCAAGAGTAGCCTCTCTGAGAAATTGCTAATTGTTTTGTTTGAGTTTATCTTTCCTACATGTGTTTACCTCCTTCTCTCTGAATGTGGTGTAATACACCAGCTCAAGTCAGGTCAGGTCAGAGAATCACACCCACAGATTGTGTTGTTCGGTAACATCACATATGCGCACTCAGTCACTGGTGTATCAGTTTGCTGTCAGGGCTGTGAACAGTTTTTCCGTTAAACGTTTTTCAAAAAGCAATAATAATCTTGACATATAAATAACTTGGATGGTATGTTTCAAAGTTCTAAAATCAGTGCTTACGCAGTTTTAAAAATTCCAGTTTTTTTAATAACTTACTTTTTATAATCATTAAAAAAACCCTGCACCTTATAAGACAAAACTGTGGTGCAATTTGTTTTGACATTCCATGTATTATGAACAGCAGCAGTTTGTCAAAAATAGATTTTCAGCAATGTAAAACAAGATTTTCTTCTTTTTTTTTTTAAATAAAGGCTTTAATACTTAAATTTAAGCAAGGAATAGAAAGATTTGATGTTAAAGGTTGGTTTTGGGGTTTTTTTTCATGGTTTAAGCAAGATTTGTTTTATTGTTTTAGAGGTAAAAATTGTGTCTGAATTCCATTTATTTATATTATATATATATTAACTGACCATGTTTATTTATTTTATTTTTTTAAGTACCATGGGGGAATCTCTCTCTCTTGCAGGATCTAAGGTTTTTCAGGGTAGAAGCAGGATAAAAATGCAAGAAACAACGCAGGAGCAGGTGGAAGTAGCAGTGGGTATTGCAGGGCGGAATGGGAGCAGGATTAAAAAAAATAATCAGGCGGAGGGCTCTAGCTGAAAGCAACAGGCGCTTTCACCCCATTGCCTGTCTCTACACATTGCAATCGGGTCCATGTTTAAAAGTGTGATTTGCTTATTGATATTAACAATATCCTGAACACGGTAGCAGGTAACTGCAAGCTCGCTGCGATGTAGCAGTATGTGTCCCTATTGCTGGGCTCACTCAAGAGGCTCTGTTAAATCTTGGTTAACAGTGGACAATGGAGTGGAAGATGGCAGCCTTCACGGGGGCCCACTCTGCTAAGTGAGAATTCACAACGAATGCCATCAACTCAACGACCGAATATCGCTCAGCGATCTCCCGGTCATCAGAGCAGCAACTCAACAAATCCTAAAGTTCCTCCTCAGGGCCATACAATGTGCCAAATAGGCACTTGAATAAGAATCCTGCAACTTAATGATGAAGGAGTCTCATGGGCAAAATACAAATATCTTGGAAACTTGCTGAAGACTTATAACATAGATGTCCTCACGCTGCAAGAGACCCATGTTGGCAATGACCAGCAGGCTAGGCGCTACCGTATCTATGGATACAACCTAACGACTAGCCATCATCATCCTAAACATGGCTTGGCAATATACATCAAGGACACCATCACAGATTTTAATGTTATTCCACCAACCGAAGAGACCACCACATTTACCACAACTATCAAAATAGGAGAGCTCCACATTACCAACGTCTATACAGCCCCTAGCACAAGATGGCCAAAACCAGCGCTACCCAGCACTACTAGTCCATGCATCTATGCAGGTGATTTTAATTGTCACCACACTGTGTGGGGCTATAAAACAGATGAAACCGATGGCGAAGATCTCATGGATTGGATATCTGCACAAGACTTACAACTAATCTGTGAACTAAAACAACAATCAACATTCCATTCAAGCCGCTGGCAATGTGAGTACAAGCCAGACCTAACATTCGTGTCTAAAGACCAATGTGGTAATACTCTTACCACAACATGTGAAGTACTATCAGCATTTCCAAACAGCCAACACAGGCCTATAATGATCTACGTAGGCATCAAAATTCCTGTGTTCTTTCTGGAACAGGTACCACGATGGAATTTTGCTAAAGCTGATTAGGATGTCTACAAACAGACTGTTGAGAAAACTGTTGCAAGGATTCCAGCGAGACCAGAATGCTATCAACGGTTCACAGGCCTCTTGAAAGTAGCAGGAAAGAAGAACATTCCTTGAGGCTTCCAGAGAAAGCACACTCCCTGCTGGACGGGAGAGATGCAGGAGCTGTTCCGGCAGTACAATCAGACCAGGGCTCTCATATTGCAAAAGCCCTGCTAGACTCCCAGGGCCAGCTCCAGCGTTTTTGCCGCCCCAAGCAGCGGGGGTGGAAAAAAAAAAAAAGCC
>NW_020685644.1:4708-6482 GCF_002925995.2 Terrapene triunguis
CCGCCGCTTCATTCTTCTGCGGCAATTCGGCGGCAGGTCCTTCCCTCCAAGAGGGACTGAGGGACCCGCTGCCGAATTGCCACCAAAGAGCCGGACGTGATGCCCCTTTCCGTTGGCTGGCCCAAGCACTTGCTTGCTGTGCTGGTGCCTGGAGCTGGCCCTGCACACTCCCTTGACCCAGCAAGACGCCAGCGCTGGCTTGACTGCGTGCAAAACCTTGATTTTACACATTCAATTCGCTGAGCCTAGACATGACTATAACATCTTGGGGCCACTAATCCCACAGAGTACAGGCCACCAAAAATCTGGCCAAACTCAATAGCTTCCAAACTGGTCGAGAACACAAAAAGACCACTCGCTAAACACACAAGAAGAGAAGTGTATCAACAACTCTACCCAACACTTACATCAATCCCCCGAGGACCTTCCACTGTCAGCATTGAGGAAGTAAAAGGACTTGCTGCAATGAAAAAAGGGAAGACTGCAGGCCCTGATGGTATTCCGCCAGAATTCCTCCACCATCTCGGTCCCAAAGGACTTCAATGGCTAGCAACATTGTACTCCGCTATCTTAAGGACAGTATGGATCCCTGAAATATGGCATGAGGCAATGGTAATTGCCATTCCAAAGCCTGGAAAGCCCCCGATGAAGCAGGAAACTATAGGCCAATTTCTCTACTATGTAGAACCTGTAAACTTCTTAAACATATCAACCTCAAAAGAATACGCCCTTCTACTGAGCCAATTATCCCTGTCGAACAGGCAGACTTCCAGCCAAAACATAGTTGTGACCAAGTTCTGATACTCACAACTCACATTGAATCTGGCTATCCAAAAAAAATAAAGACTGGCGCAGTATTTGCTGACCTGTCATCTGCGTATGATACTGTATGGATTAAGGGCCCGATGCTGAAACTTGTTAAAATTATTCCTTGCTACCAAACACTTCGCCTGCTGTGGGCCATGCTGAGTAACAGACGCCTACGGGTGTACCTGGGTAATTAGACCAGCTCACCTTGTAGCATAAACAACGGGCTACCACAAGGCTCTGTACTTGCGCCAACCCTTTTTAATATTTACATTAGTGCCTCCAACTAAATCATGAAGATTTGGATATGAAGAAGATCTTGCCATGACAATCCAAGCATCAAACCGCCACGACGTTGAGAAAGCATTAACTGAGGACCTCTAATATATGGAACGATATTTCCGGAAATGGAGGCTCAAACCAAACCCTGGGGAAACAATAGTAAGCGCATTTCATCTTGATAATGAGAGTGCCAAAAACATACTGAAAGTAGCTTTCTGTGGTAAACATATCTGGGAGTGAAACCTCGATCGCACCCTATCCCCATGATCATCTTGAGAAGGTAGCTACAAAGATAAAAACGAGAGCCAGCATAATCCAGAAACTAACAGGTACAACCTGGGGTGCATCAGCATCAGTGCTGCGAACATCTGCAATAACACTTGTATATTCAGTAGCTGAATATTGTGCACCGGAATGGAGCAGATGCAGCCACACACGACTTGTGGATACTCAGCTAAATAGTGATGCGGTGCATCACAGGAACCCTTAAGTCAACTCCAACACCACGGCTGCCTGTTCTGTCTAACATCGCTCTCCTGCCGATACACCGAACGGCTGCAACATACAACAAAGCTCAGCGAATTCAGGAAAACAGATGCCTTCCTATTCTTCAACACCTTCACAACCCCCCCCCCCCCCCCCCCGCAAGGTTTTAAGTCCCACAAACCTTTCTGGGGACATTCAT
>NW_020685645.1:0-797 GCF_002925995.2 Terrapene triunguis
GGCAGCCCATTTGCAGGGGCGGCAGGGATCCAGCATGGGAGCTGAGAGCCAACAGGAGGCCCTGGGAGCTGTAGTTCCTTGGTTAGCTCCCTGCCTATAGAGCCAGCCCTGGAGCAGGGAAAGAACTACATTTCCCAGCATTCCCTTGGCCACTTCCAACAGGAAAGAGGGGGAGGGAGTGAGGTAGCAGAGACCCCATGCTGCTATGAATGGAGAGCTGCACTGTGAAGGTAGGGATAACATATTTTAACATAAAAAAAATAGGACACTCCACAGGGAGGGAGGGTAGCCCCACCCTGCCCCCATCCACTCCCTCCGACTGCCCCCCACAGAAACCCCAACCCATCCAACCCCTCCTGCTCCCTGTCCCCTGATCACCCCCTCCCGGGACCCCTGCCCCAACTGCCCCCCAGGATGCCACCCCCCATCTAAGCCTCCCTTCTCCTTGTCCCCAACTGCCCCCTCCTGAGACCCCCCCCCCCAACTTCCCCCCCTAGAACCCCACCCCTTACCTGTCCCCTGACAAACCCCCGGGACTCCCATGCCTATCCAACCGCTGCCTGTCCCCTGACTGCCCCCCAACCCCTGACCCATCTAACCCCCCTTTTCCCTGCCCCTGACTGCCCCCCCCCCGAACCTCCGCCCCATCCAACCCCTCCAACCCCCTTACTGTGCCACTCAGACCAGCATGTCTGGCTCCACGCAGCGCCAGACACACTGCTGCATACATGCTGCCATGCTCCCCGGCAGAGCCATAGCCCCCCCCCCCCCCCCCCCCCCCCCCCCCCCCCCCCCCC
>NW_020685645.1:897-4670 GCF_002925995.2 Terrapene triunguis
CCCCCCCCCCCCCCCAGCACCTGCCTTCCAGATTTGAACACCTCAAAATTCAGGAGTGCTCAAGCTCAGTTTGGGCAGCTGTTACTTCATTTCTCACAAATCAAATATACTGATCCACTGTAACTTGCTGTAGAAAAAGTAGGATAAAATTGAGCAAGAAATACTTCCCAGTGGTTATTAGGACTGGAATTGCTATTTTCAACTGCCATTGCCTTTTTTGTTTGTTTGTTTAAAAGAAAGACAGTGATATTGCATTGGCAAATTCCCCATAGAAAGAAAGAGAGGAACAAAAGAATAATAAAGGCACCTCAACTTTTCTTCATTTATGTAGGACAGTCTTATAATATGCATCCAGATATCCTCCAGTCACACAAGCTGAAAATTGTTCCACTTTACTGCAGTTCTGTAACCATATGGGAACCAATCCTGTCTGTGTTCTGTGCACATCTAAAATTCCTGCTGAATGACTTGCCGTGGGAGCGAGTTACCAGTGACCCAGGGCTGCGGCGGAAGGAAGGTGCAGGTGGGGGGGGGAGAGAGCCCAGGGCTGGGGCGGCAGGAGGTGTGTATGTGTGTGGGGCAATGGTGGGGGGGAATGAGGGAGCCCAGAGCTGGGGCGGCAGGGTGTGTGTGTGTGGGGGGGGGGCGGGGAGAGCCCAGGGCTGGGGCAGCAGGGGGGTCCGGCGAGGAGCCCAGGGCTGGGTCGGGGGGCAGCCAAAATTTTTTTTGCTTGGGGAGGCAAAAAACCTAGAGCCGGCCCTGACTCCACCCACACAGCTCTGCGAGATCAGGGCAGCAGTGTTCCTCTCCAAGCTATGAGAACACTTTACTCCATGTCTTAACCCCCCATTACACTGCTTGTCTTGGGGCTTTCAGTCCCTCACGCACACCCTTTCCAGCCAAGGGACATGTGTCACTCGAAATATCTTGGGCTTTTCAAAAACCGGAGACTAAATTAGGCTTCTCACTCCATATTTAGACACCTGAATAAATTGGCATGGAAAGGGGATGAGTGCCCAGCCGCTCGCACTGAATATAGACCAGGTCTACACTACACACATCTGCCGCTATACCTGTGTTGGTCAGAGCTATGAAGATGTGTGACTTTCGACTGACTCAGCAGTGCCAGCAGAAGCCCGTAATGTAGACCCAGCCATACTGGGAATGCTGCACTTTTGCCGGTTGGTATAGCTTGTTTCATTCGCACGGTGGTGGGATAGCTATTCCTGTAAAAACAGCTGTGTCCAGTATGGTACACCACTATTCCTATTCCAGTAAGGTGCTCCTAGTGTAGACTTGATGCAGGAGGACTACTCAGCAGGCCAGTTGAACTGGGTTTATCGTTTATGGCACCATTAGTGGTGCAGAGGCTGAAATTTCGTTTCTCCAGGCTGAGATTTTCAAAGCTACATAAGAGATTTAAAGATGACTTTCCCACTAAAGTGAATGGGAATTGGGTGTTCAAGTTATTTAGGCATCTTTGCAAATTTTAGCCCTGTTGGGCAATTGATTATGTAAATAATGCATTTCATTCCAGGAGGTTTAACATTTAATTAAGGGATTGTCTACATAGGGACACTCGGGAAAATTAATCCAAATTAACTTTTAAAATGGATTAGTTAAACTGTATTAAATCCATGCGTGGGACATTTTTATTCAGAATCAAAGTAACCTTAATTCAGTTTACCTTCATTCACTTTGGAAATCCCATTTTACTGGTGCAAAAAGTAAGATGAAATTAAATGCCAAGAGAAGTAGGAATCAAGGCAAGTGACTTGGCTCCCAGGTGAATGGCTAATCGATAGCCAAGAGATATGGGGTATAATCCTGGTTTTGACACTGATTTGCTGGGTGACTTTGGGTGAATCAGTTACCTTTTTGGAGCTGCTCTTTCCCCACTCTGTACAATGGGGTGATGATACTGTTGTACTAAATAAAGTCTGCTAAGTGCTAAATAAATGCAAAGTTTTAAGGCCACTTAATTCTGGAGATGGGAATAAATCCTTGGATCTCTGCACTTCTAGATCTGTGCTTAATCCACTAGGCTGTATGACTTGTGTGCCTCAACCAGTCCCATTACCGTGTGATCAGAATTATTTTGCTTTCATGGTCATTTTGCAAACACCAAAACAGGTAAATTTTGACCAGTTCCCCCTCCCCCCCTTTTTAGGTGTATTTCATCCAGCTGAAAAGAGTATTTCATTTATACCCATTTTATTTGTGGGTAAACTGAGGCCTAGAGAAGTTAAATTACTTGCCTAATATTTATACAGCAAGTTAGCAGCAGACCTGGGAAGAGAATCCTGGAGTCCTGATTCTCAGACCTGTCATAACTGGACCATTCTCCCTCCTCGCATGCTCATGGCTGGTGGACCAGATTGATGTTCTATGCAAAAACTCTGAAGCACACTCCACTGCTTATTATTTTAAATTCCACAAGTTACTCTTTGCAGCAAGCATATGTATCACACTGGGAATGCAAATCTTGCTTCTATGGATTAAAGCTTTATTGCAGAGTATTTTTATAAAAAATAAAAAACATAAAATAGAGCAGGGGTCGGCAACGTTCGGCACGCGGCTCACCAGGGTAAGCACCCTGGCGGGCCGGGCCAGTTTTATTTACCTGCTGACTTGGCAGGTTCGGCCGATCGCGGCCCCCAGTGGCCGCGGTTCGCCGTCCCGGGCCAATGGGGGCGGCGAGAAGCGGTGTGGGCGAGCGATGTGCTGGCCGCGGCTTCTCGCCGCCCCCATTGGCCCGGGACGGCGAACCGCGGCCAGTGGGGGCCGCGATCGGCCGAACCTGCCGCGTCAGCAGGTAAATAAAACTGGCCCGGCCCGCCAGGGTGCTTACCCTGGCGAGCCGCGTGCCGAACGTTGCCGACCCCTGCATTAGTCTCACCTTGCTGTGTAGGGGACAGGGCCAAAGTGTGTTAAATCTATGCCCCGTGTTTGTTTCCTCATCTGGGAGAAATGTCACTCAGTATCGTAACATGGCTATAATGTGATTTGTTCTTGTTCACACACAGGCAAGACCAAAGAATGTTCTATCTCCGTCTCCTGCCATGGTAAATGTTGTTGTGCAGATAGGCCCTGAGTCTTTTGAGACTCATTGTTTCCATGTAGCTCCCATCTACTATTCTATCAGTACATCGAGGGTTAGATTAATTAGTACTCTTTCAATCAAAAAAAAGGAGTGTTTCTCTCCTGCCTGGCTTGCTTTTTGTGTGCGTGTTTAAATCCACGATTACACTCTGCTGTAGTCATGATTCATTGAACACAAAGGGATTTTGGGCAGGCCCGAGAGCTGACTCATGTTGTCATATCAGCAACATTTTGTTATTATTCGTTTGTTTTTAGGAGCAGAAATAAAAATGACGATGCTGCGGTCAAATGGACTTGTGTTCAGTGCATGAGGGATGGGCCTTGCGCCTGGTGGCCATATAAAAATTCCCCAAATCCACATTTAAGAATCTTGTCCTGGCTTCTGAGCACTCAAGAACAATTGAGCTTTCTGGAGGGAGTTCTTTCCTCATTGGGAGAGAAACGCGTGGACAAAGGACAGGCTATTGCACAGCTAAGCTAGGGATGTGCAAGCCTGTATGTACTCTTGAACGGGGATGGAAGGGAGCTAAGGCCATCTGCATGCTTATAACTCAGGTGTAGCACCACTTCGCAAACTCCACCCAGGGGCGGCTCTAGGCACCAGCAAAGCAAGCACGTGCTTGGGGCAGCCCATTTGCAGGGGCGGCAGGGATCCAGCATGGGAGCTGAGA
>NW_020685646.1:0-5421 GCF_002925995.2 Terrapene triunguis
TGCAGTTTATTCTATCGCTGCTGCAAGCCTGAACCAAGAACTTTGCCTTTACTGTATGTAATTGATTCTATTTAACCAATTCTAGCTCTCATCTCTATCTTTTTCCTTTTACGAATAAACCTTTAGATTTTAGATTCTAAAGGATTGGCAACAGCGTGATTTGTGGGTAAGATCTGATTTGTATATTGACCTGGGTCTGGGGCTTGATCCTTTGGGATCAGGAGAACCTTTTTCTTTTACTGGGGTATTGGTTTTCATAACTATTTGTCCCCATAACGAGTGGCACTGGCAGGGATACTGGGAAACTGGAGTGTCTAAGGAGATTGCTTGTGAGACTTGCGGTTAGCCAGTGGGGTGAGACCGAAGTCCTCCTAGTCGGGCTGGTTTGGTTTGCCTTAGAGGTGGAAAAACCCCAGCCTTGGGCTGTAACTGCCCTGTTTGAGCAATTTGTCCTGAGTTGGCACTCTCAGTTGGGTTCCGCCAGAACTGCATCATCACAGTGGCGTAGTCGGCAGGATCCACAGAACCAGGTCAATTAAGCTTTGGGTCAGAACCCCACGCTATCCAAATTTGAATTTTGGGATTGAGAGTTTTGTTGGTTAAAGAGCTGCTGCAATGGCTGAGCAAAGAGCATATGAGGGACTTGGCAAAAAAGCCCTGGAAAATTTGTGTTCAGAAAAGAGGATAAGCTTTAGAAAGAAAGCTACAAAGGAAGAACTGAGAAATCTGTTAATGGCCAATGATCAGGGGGCAAGAGCACAGCCCTTACCTGAGGCTACAGAAGTTGCAGAAAAAATTAGGATGCAAAAGGTGACAAGTAAACTGCAATTTGAGCATGAACAGAAGCTAGCAGATCTTCGATTGCTGGAGAAGCAAAAAATAGCAGAATTAGAAAGAGAGAGAGAGAAAGAGGCCGCTGAGAGAGAGAAAGAGGCCGCTGAGAGAGAGAAAGAGGCCGCTGAGAGAGAGAAAGCAGCCGATCAAAGAAAGAAGGACGCTGATGAGAGAGAAGAGAGAGCTCGTAAGGGGCGTCTAGAGCTGCTCGCTGTGGAACAGGAGACTCACAAGATGGAACAGGAGACGGCCAGACTTCAGCTCCAAGTAATGGAAGAGCGGAGAAAGTCATCCCCACCTGGTACTCCACTTCCCCCCCGCCATGAGAAAAACTGGGAAAGGATGTGTCCCATTTACAATGATACGGAGGATATAGAGGAGTTTTTGTCTACCTTTGAACGCCTCTGCAATCTGTACCAAATCCCCGAGGGTCAGCGAATGCCTGTCCTGCTGACCAGACTGACTGGAAAAGCCAGGGAGGTATTTAATGACTTGGGGGAACAAGAAGCCTTGGATTATGAGCGGTTTAAGGATTCTGTGTTAAGGCGGTTCAAGGTTACTCCTGAATCTTACAGAGTTAAGTTTAGAAAGTTTAGGATGTCTAATGATTGTACTTTTGTAGAATGTGCTCATAAGCTGATGGGTTTTGTTAAAAAGTGGGTTATGGGAGCCAAGGCGCATGGGAGTTTTGAAAAACTGCTGGATTTAATAACTTTGGAACAGTTCTTAGACATTGTGCCTGACAATGTGAGAGCAGCTGTGTGTGATAGGGACCCTGAGTCAGTCCTACGGGCAGCAGAGATTGCGGATGCCCATACCCAAAACAGGGCTCGGGAAGGGTGTAAAACCCTGGGGAAAACTAATCACCATTCTCCTCAGTTCAAGAGGAGGGAAGGATTTAAAAGTAAACCTGACTCTTCTAAAGGAGTTCAAGGGGGCCCGGAGGGTAGGAACTCACATCCCAGGACGGAACAGGTTACATGCTATCACTGTGGTATGATGGGCCACATGAGACCAGACTGCCCGACACTGAAGGGCAGCCCAAAACCAGCAACCCCAGATGCCACGGCAAATGCTAACCCTGTTGTTGTAAACTCACAGGCAAGCTACACAGAGCCCAGCATTGGTGCCCTGTGTGCAAATGCTGTTTCTGTGGTCTCTGAAGAATTTGACCTTAAAACTCACATTAAAGCTAAATATGGGGGAAATAATGCAGAGTTTATTAGCAGTGCAGAAGTGAATGGAGTAAGGTGTATGGCATGGAGGGACACCGCAGCAGATATCACTTTGGTTAAAGCAAGTCTTGTCAGGAAGGAAGATTATTTGCCAGGTGAGGATGTGACTGTTGTAGCCTTTTCTGAGTATTTTGTCACGGTGCCTTTGGCTAAAATCCACCTGAAATGGAAGGGATTTGAGGGCACCATGGTTGTGGGAGTAAAAGACACACTCCCTAAGGATATTATGATTGGAAATGATATTAAAGCTATGGTCAGTCAAGTTAACACAAACCAGGCACAGGAGAGGATTGATCCTAAGGTTGTGCCTATGGAGGGTTTCTCCAAAAGTTTGTCTTTGGAAAGTAGCTGTTTGGCTATGAATGAAGTTTCTGAATGTCTATCTAATGACTCAGAAGTAAATCTGGAATTAGATCAAGCGAAGGGAGAGGGGAACAAGGAGATTTTGGATGAGCCTAGGCAATCTTGTGAGCTGATGGCTTTATCTAGTCAGCAGTTTGGGAAGGCAAGGAGAGTGGAAGATGAGTGTCCCCATACCTTACCGGTTTCCTGTGTGAAGAATAGTGACAGGGAAGGAAATGTGCCTGTGTCTGTCAGGGGTATTGACTTGCCTATGGAGGAAGCTACCCCAGTCTCCAAGCAGTTGTCTGTGAACAGCCCGGTGTGCTGGGACAAGGGAAATGAAATCCCAAACTGTGTGTCTAGTAAAGGAAAATGTGTCTCCAACTCTTTTTTGTCTGTGGAGCAGACAGAAGGTGCCTTTCAGCCTGTGATGGTTGAGAGTAATTCAGTTGTCTCAGATTTGGTTCTGGATTCAACTAAAGCCCAGGAAGGGAATGGTCCTAAGTTTGTGTCTGCTGGGGAGAATGGCACTGGAACTAGGTTGCATCCAGTTAGTGTCTTAGCAAAATCCCAGAGACCAGACAATTCTGGTGCTTGTATCTTGCCTGTTGCTCATGTGTGGTTGGAGAAGGGGGTAACAACTCTGTCTAATCAGGGTGATACCCTAGCCAGGGCACAAGGAGAGCAGAAAGGTAATTTGGTTGTGGTACCTACGGACAGTTTAACAACTTGTAGCAAAAAGGACAAAATTCCTAAGCTTGTGTGTGGCAAAGGAAAGAAGAATGCTTCTGACCTTTCGTCTAATGAGTCTATGGGTTTGCCTGAAAGGGGATTGTGTAGAAATCTGCCTGATGGGCCAAAGGTGATCCTAAATGTAAGTAAGACCCAGACAGAGTCTGTTGTTGCTCAGGAAAGTGTTCCTTTAAAGCAAGCCCTAGGTGAAAAGGGTAAGGACAGAATTTCTGTGAGGGGTGATTTGCTGCTTAGAAAAGCTCCTGGGGAAAGGACTCCTCATGGTAATCCGTGCAAGCAGTTCCCTGCAACTGAAGGGTGTGAGAGTGATTTAATCAAGGAAGTTTCAGTTCCTAACAGCCAGAAATTTTCTGTTGTGAATGGATCCACTGACTTTCCTTTTGAAAGATCCAGTGTGGGTAGCTTTGAGAAGGTCTCAGATGAAGTAAGAGCTGTTAAGAAAGCGGAGCAGTCCTATAACCAAGTGGCTGTGTGTGGCCAGCTTGTTGGGAAGACAATGGTGTTGGGACAGGACTGTCTCCATGCTAATTCGTTAAGTGAGCAGTCTGTGCTTCAGGGTCTGAGGACAGATTTGGTTACTGGTGTTTCAAAGCAGAACAGTTTTATGGCCGAATGCTTGAGGATGCAGGGGAGAGCAAGCAAACTCTCACCCTCAGACTCTTTGGATTTGGGTGGTATCTCTTTAAGACAGAGTCCAGCCTTGGAAATGATAGCAGTTAAGGATATGAAAACTGGTGGACGGGCTCCTGTCTGTGGTAATGCAAATTACTTGCCTGGCTGGGAGAGGAAGGACTTGCTAATAGCTGTTAGCACAGAGAGCCCACCCCATCAGCCAGTAAATTCTGTTAAGCAAGAGAAATCAGGGTTTGATCCTGCAGGACAAGGAGGAAAGAGAAAACTGAATTTTGCAAAGGGAAGCCACAGGTTAACCCTAAAATGCCCAAATTCCAATGGTATTGAGCCAAAGCTGTGGCATGACAACCATGATTGTAAATGGACACTTGCAATGAATTTGTTATTATTGCTAATGGTAATTTTTGTAACAAATGTGTTGCTATTACCACAAACTGTAAAAATGTACAATGTGCCTAATCTTTTGGAAAATCCATTGAACAGGTTAAAAGGAATACATGAGAACACACTTTATGTTAAAAGGCCTTGTTATACTGGTGCTTCACAGTTAATGCCTGTAAACAGTATTGGAACTTTTCACAGGGGAAAAGACATTCCAGACCTAATGTGCTGTATAAAAAGGGAAACCGAGGCACACTACCATATTGCTTTCATGGCTAAAGGCCAAGATTCCTGTACTGTAAACAACCTTAATATCTACATTAACTTGATGTTAATTGGGTTCCAAATATTTGCCAGAGCTTGTATGAATAAAGTAGCTGTTTGCGTTAGCTCTTGGCAAAATCACATGAGACATACAGGAACCATGCTGCAAGAGCAGATCCAATCCACTATTGTTCTAACTAAGTTTTACCTTGAGTTTGTAAAGAGGTTCAATCATGTTATTGAACATGACTTTGATAAACCATTTCTGTTATACACTGGTATAACTTCTAACCCAATACTAGCTGTAGTGAGACAGACCCAAGGATGGGGAGCTCTTGGGATGCAGTCAGTGATGTTTGTGTCATCCCTTCCTGCATCAATTTTGCGTTGGGGGTGTGACGTTATTGATAAATCTGGGACCATATAGATCATTGTTGCAACCAAGGTCCTGTAGTGGCACCCAAATCTTGTATAAAGGGGGTCAAATGGGGTGTCTAAGACAAGGTTATGGATTACTGGTTATAATTATGCTGTCTATATGTGTGTATCAGTGTTATAGTTGAAGTTATGAATATTGGCTCTATACTGTCTGTATTGCAAACTTATGCTATGCTTCTGGGTGACATCCCAGACAAGCTGGTGTTAGCTCTGCCTCGCCTGCTTGATGGCCCATTAAGAACCATCAGCTATACAATGGACTCATTGAGAAAAGGCAAATATGCCTTGAGACTCAGCAAAGTATGCAGGGACTGGCCCATGTGACTCCAGACTCCATTTTGCTGTAATTTTCCACAGTAAGAACAAAGAGGTGTTCTTACACCTGGAAAAGACTATATAAGGCTGATGCCTCATCTCCATCTTGTCTTCAATCCTGCTTCATACCTCTGGAGGAACTTTGCTACAAGCTGAAGCTTTGAACAAAGGACTGAGGACCCATCCCAGCGGGGGATGTATTCCAGAGACTTGATTTGAACCTGCT
>NW_020685646.1:5521-6862 GCF_002925995.2 Terrapene triunguis
GGCCAGTCCCTGCATACTTTGCTGAGTCTCAAGGCATATTTGCCTTGAGACTCAGCAAAGTATGCAGGGACTGGCCCATGTGACTCCAGACTCCATTTTGCTGTAATTTTCCACAGTAAGAACAAAGAGGTGTTCTTACACCTGGAAAAGACTATATAAGGCTGACGCCTCATCTCCATTTTGTCTTCAAGCCTGCTTCATACCTCTGGAGGAACTTTGCTACAAGCTGAAGCTTTGAACAAAGGACTGAGGACCCATCCCAGCGGGGGATGTATTCCAGAGACTTGATTTGAACCTGCAGTTTATTCCATCGCGGCTGCAAGCCTGAACCAAGAACTTTGCCATTACTGTATGTAATTGATTCCATTTAACCAATTCTAGCTCTCATCTCTATCTTTTTCCTTTTATGAATAAACCTTTAGATTTTAGATTCTAAAGGATTGGCAACAGCGTGATTTGTGGATAAGATCTGATTTGTATATTGACCTGGGTCTGGGGCTTGGTCCTTTGGGATCAGGAGAACCTTTTTCTTTTTTGGGGTATTGGTTTTCATAACCATTGGTCCCCATAACGAGTGGCACTGGTGGTAATACTGGGAAACTGGAGTGTCTAAGGAGATTGCTTGTGAGACTTGCGGTTAGCCAGTGGGGTGAGACCGAAGTCCTCCTGGTCTGGCTGGTTTGGTTTGCCTTAGAGGTGGAAAAAACCCCAGCCTTGGGCTGTAACTGCCCTGTTTGAGCAATTTGTCCTGAGTTGGCACTCTCAGTTGGGTTCCGCCAGAACCGCATCGTCACAGTGGCGTAGTCGTGCTTGGATCCACAGAACCAGGTCAATTAAGCTTTGGGTCAGAACCCCACGCTATTCAAATTTGAATTTTGGGATTGAGAGTTTTGTTGGTTAAAGAGCTGCTGCAATGGCTGAGCAAAGAGCATATGAGGGACTTGGCAAAAAAGCCCTGGAAAATTTGTGTTCAGAAAAGAGGATAAGCTTTAGAAAGAAAGCTACAAATCAAGAACTGAGAAATCTGTTAATGGCCAATGATCAGGGGGCAAGAGCACAGCCCTTACCTGAGGCTACAGAAGATGCAGAAAAAATTAGGATGCAAAAGGTGACAAGTAAACTGCAATTTGAGCATGAACAGAAGCTAGCAGATCTTCGATTGCTGGAGAAGCAAAAAATAGCACAATTAGAGAAGGAGGCAGATGAGAGAGAAGAGAGAGCTCGTAAGGGGCGTCTAGAGCTGCTCGCTGCTGAACAGGAGACTCGCAGGATGGAACAGGAGACGGCCAGACTGCAGCTCCAAGTAATGGAAGAGCGGAGAAAGTCATCCCCACCTGGTAC
>NW_020685647.1:0-6557 GCF_002925995.2 Terrapene triunguis
TCCTCCACCTGCAGCCTCCACCTCAATGTGGCTATTTTATACTAGGGGACAGGTTCTTTGAGTATGTGAGGGCCAGCTCAGCCTCCTCGGATGCTCTGGACAGGTTGGTCTCCATCCTGTACATCAATTTATAACCCCCACGTAAAGCCTTGTCATCGACAGCCTGAAAAACAAAGCAGTGAAAACAGTTCTGGTGAAAATGTTGAAAATATCACATATCGCATGTATCATTCAATGCCTGTCAATGTTAGGGTGATCAGATATCCCGATTTTATATTGACAGTCCCGATTTTGGGGTCTTTTTCTTATATAGGTTCCTATTACTCCCCACCCCCTGTCCCAATTTTTCACACTTGCTATCTGATCACTCTAGACAAGGTCAATGCCTGAGTCTTCAGTGTTCACCTTCAGGGAATGTGGGTTAATTATGGGGTAAAGGACTTCCAAATCCCAAGTGTGGCTCTGAAAATTGTATCCATATTGTAGGCCAGAGTCTACTCTTAGGGCTTCTCTACACAAGGCAGTAATGTGGACAATGGCTCTATGATTTCTGAAGTGAACTCATGTGTTTCTCATTAATGGGTCTGTGTAGACCCTACTGGTGTGAACTAAAAGTAGTGCTGTTTCTCTCAGGGTATGTCTACACTACGAGGGTAGTTTGATTTCACTTAAATCGAATATGTGGAATCGATATTGCAAAGTTGAACGTGTGTGTCCACACTAAGGAGAGTAATTCGACTTCGTGAGTCCACACTAACGGGGCGAGCGTCGATATTGGAAGCGGTGCACTGTGGGCAGCTATCCCACAGTTCCCGCAGTCCCCGCTGCCCATCGGAATTCTGGGTCGAGCCGCCAATGCCTTCTGGGTAAAAAAAATTTGTCGTCATCCGTCCGTCACTAACGCCCTCCCTCCCTCCATGAAAGCGCCGGCGGGACATCAGTTCGCGCACTTTTCTGGTCAGTGACAGCGCGGACGCCACAGCACTGCGATCATGGATCACGCTGCGACCATCACTGCAGTTGTGGCCGTTCTCAACGCCTCGCAGCTTATCATACACCTTTCCCTGAGGCAGATGCAGAGAAATCAGGCGAGGAGGCTACGGCACCGCCGTGATGGCCTGAAGTCAGAAAGTAGCACAGAGCTGTCAGAAACCATGAGCCCCAGCGCCCAGGACATCACGGTGGCAATGGGTCATGTGGATATTGTGGAACGGCGATTCTGGGCCCAGGAAACAAGCACGGACTGGTGGGACCGCATAGTGCTGCAGGTCTGGGATGAATCCCAGTGGCTGCGAAACTTTCGCATGCGGAAGGGGACTTTCCTCGAACTTTGTGAGTTGCTGTCCCCTGCCCTGAAGCGCAGTGACACCCGGATGCGAGCAGCCCTGACTGTCCAGAAGCGAGTGGCCATAGCCCTCTGGAAGCTCGCAACACCAGACAGCTACCGGTCAGTCGTGAACCACTTTGGTGTTGGCAAATCTACCGTGGGGGTTGTTGTGATGCAAGTAGCCAACACAATCGTTAAGGTACTGCTGTCAAAGGTAGTGACCCTGGGAAACACGCAGGCCATCATAGATGGCTTCGCCGCGATGGGATTCCCAAACTGCGGTGGGGCTATAGATGGGACTCACATCCCTATCCTGGGACCGGACCACCAGGCCAGCCAGTACATTAACAGAAAGGGCTACTTTTCAATGGTGCTGCAAGCACTGGTGGATCATAGGGGACGTTTTACCAACATCAACGTCGGATGGCCGGGCAAGGTTCATGACGCTCGCGTGTTCAGGAACTCTGGTCTGTTTAGACGGCTGCAGGAAGGTATTTACTTCCCGGACCACAAAATAACTCTTGGGGATGTAGAGATGCCTACAGTGATCCTCGGGGACCCAGCCTACCCGCTAATGCCCTGGATCATGAAGCCCTACACTGGCGCCCTGGACACTGAAAAAGAACTGTTCAACTACCGGCTGAGCAAGTGCAGAATGGTGGTGGAGTGTGCTTTTGGCCCTCTCAAAGGGAGATGGAGAAGCTTACTCACTCGCTGTGATCTCAGTGAAACCAATATCCCCATCGTTATTGCAGCTTGCTGTGTGCTCCACAATCTGTGTGAGAGCAAGGGGGAGACCTTTATGGCGGGGTGGGAGCTAGAGGCAAATAGCCTGGCTGCTGATTACGTCCAGCCAGACAGCCGGGCCATTAGAAGATCCCAGCGGGACGCCCTGTGCATCCGGGAGGCTTTGAAAGCTAGGTTCCTGAGTGAGCAGGGCAACCTGTGACTTTTCAGTTTGTGGACAGAAAAGCTGAACCTGCCCCCGTTTCTTTACCCAGTTCATTTTGACTATACTCTCCAGTTACATACCCCCTTCACCCCCTTCCCCTTCCCAAAAAATAAAATCATTTCTATTTTGTTAATGAACACCGTTGTCTGTATTGCTGTTTTCGCGGGAATATTTTAAACCTGGGACGCAGACTGTGGCGGGGGGCGGGTTTAGTGTTATGATGCAAATGATGCTTCTAAACTCCCGGAATGACAGGCTCCGCACTGGTGCTCTGGTTATTTCAATGGAGCCTGCCAGCACTCCTGGGGGGGACTGCGTGTATGTGTCGGCTATGTGACTTTCTGGCAGGGGGGGTAGGGTTACATATCCCCTGCTGCGTGGATCTGTGAGCCAGGATAAGGACCGCTGCATAAGATCTGTAACTGCCCTCCCCCGCCACAAAGTCACAGAGCAACCCCCCAATCCCCCCCAGGACATGAAAACCTCCTCCCAGACTGACCAGGGTCACTAGTGACTGCACGGTCTATGTGTCCTGATGCTGGACCTGACCCCGCCTCTGTACCCTGCTAAAGGTGACTGTCCTGTCCAATTACCAAGCCCCTTCCCCCCCTTCAGACAGACTCTCCTCCAAAAGAAAGTCATGGACACAGTAATTAGCAGAAACAAATATTTTATTATGTACCAGACATGAAACGTGGGGGGTGAAACTTGCACCGGGGCTTCTGTGAGGTGGGTGGGAAAGGACTTCTAAAATTTTGGGGAATGAGAGCCTTCTACTGCTAGAGCAGTCTGCAGGGGTTGACAGAAAGTTTTAATGGCCCTTGCCGCCCCTCCTTCTTTGTACTTTGGGTGAGGGGGGTGTGGGACTTGGTGGCGGGGGAGGGCGGTTAGAGATAGACTGCAGCGGGGCTCTGTCCTCCTGCCTCCGGTCTTGCAGAACATCCACAAGGCGCCGGAGCGTGTCCATTTGCTCCCTCATTAGTCCAAGCAGCTTTTCAGTAGCCTGCTGGTCCTCCTGACGCCACCTCTCCTCCCGTTCCATGACTGCTCGGTGCATTTGTGACAAGTTCTCCCTCCACTGTGTCTGCTGGGCTGCCTGGGCACGGGAGCAGTCCATTAGTTCTGAGAACATGTCTTCACGCGTCTTCTTCTTTCTCCGCCTAATCTGCGCTAGCCTCTGGGAGTGTGCTGACAGGTTGGGTTGGGAGACAGTCGCAGATGTGTCTGTGGGAATGGGAAAAGGGAGTGAATTCCTGAGACAGATACATGAAGTTGTGTACAAAGAACCTAGTCTTTCTATGTGAACAAGACCATGCACTCCACCTCTCACATGCGCACTCAGGACAAGGTCGAATTTTCGGCCCTCGCCTTCAATGCCTGGGGTCTTGCAGTGGTCTTTGCAGTTGTCTTGCAGTGGTCTGAGAAGCGTGGCAGGACACCTGAACTTCTGTTGCAGGCAATCATGGTAAGCCCTAGACTTGTGGCTGCTTAAAACTTTAATAGGAGCACTGGCCTCCTGTCACATTGAAAGCAATGCCAGTCTCAATGCCAGCAATCAGGCAAGCATGGACTCTGCCCCTGTCCCACCCCCTCACGGCTGTCCCAGGGAAAGATCCCTGTATGCTGCCCCTCTCCCTCCACCGTGTGGCTGTAAAGCAGTTCCAATACTAACATTCCCCTCCCTAATCCAAAGCAAGGCATCATGAGCGACATCACCCTCATGAGGATCTCGGACAGCGAGAAGGAACGCATGCTGAGGGAAAGCATGCAAAAACCAGGGCCGTATGTCGCTATGCTGTGCCGCGCGATGATCCCGGAATACTTGATTGTGGCGTGGCGGGGAAACGTGTGCTACCACGGAGGGCCCAATAAGATCGCCCTACCCAGGAACCTGATGAACAGGCTGGAACTGTACCTGCATGAGACCTACGAGGAGATCTCCTATGAGGATTTCTCCTCTATCCCCGGCCATATTGACCGGATTTTCGCGTAGGTGCACTGGGACTAAAGAGTGGAGCGTCTTGGGCTGCATAATCATGAATAACCGGATATTGTAAAAAAAAATTTTAAATAGTTGGGACTAAATTGTGAAGAGCCCAAGGCATAAAAATCATGAGAAACCCTTTGTTGATATTGTAAATATTACAGTTTTGTTGCAGATAAATGTTTATATGTTTAAAGCACTTTAGGAAATAAGCTATTGTAAATATTGTCAATAATTCAGTTCTGTTAAAAATAAATGTTTAGATGTTTAGAGCACTTACTGCTTGATCCTTCCCCTGATTCTGTGTCCGGGGTAAGGGATGGGGACGGTTGGTAGGGGATCTCGGTAAGGGTGATGAAGAGCTCCTGGCTGTCTGGGAAATCAGCGGTGCCAGCGCTGTCGACTGCATCGTCCTCCTCATCTCCTTCTTCATCTTCCCCGTCCGCTAACATGTCCGACGACGAACCGGCCGCGGACAATATCCCATCCTCAGAGTCCACGGTCACTGGTGGGGTAGTGGTGGCGGCCGCACCTAGGATGGAATGCAGTGCCTCGTAGAAACGGGATGTGTGGGGCTGGGATCCGGATCGTCCGTTTGCCTCTTTGGTTTTTTGGTAGCCTTGTCTCAGCTCCTTGATTTTCACGCGGCACTGCGTTGCATCCCGGCTGTATCCTCTCTCTGCCATGGCTTTAGAGATCTTCTCGTAGATCTTAGCATTCCTTCTTTTGGAGCGCAGCTCTGAAAGCACGGACTCATCTCCCCACACAGCGATGAGATCCAAGACTTCCCGATCAGTCCATGCTGGGGCCCTCTTTCTATTAGATTGCACGGCCATCTCTGCTGGAGAGCTCTGCATCGTTGCCACTGCTGCTGAGCTCGCCACGATGTCCAAACAGGAAATGAGATTCAAACTGCCCAGACAGGAAAAGGAATTCAAATTTTCCCGGGGCTTTTCCTGTGTGGCTGGTCAGAGCATCCGAGCTCGGACTGCTGTCCAGAGCGTCAACAGAGTGGTGCACTGTGGGATAGCTCCCGGAGCTATTAGCGTCGATTTCCATCCACACCTAGCCTAATTCGATATGGCCATTTCGAATTTAGCGCTACTCCTCTCGTTGGGGAGAAGCACAGAAGTCGAATTTAAGAGAGCTCTATGTCGAACTAAATAGCTTCGTGGTGTGGACGGGTGCAGGGTTAAATCGATGTAACGGCGCTAAATTCGACATAAAAGCCTAGTGTAGACCAGGCCTCAGTCTCTTCTGTTCAAGCTCTCCCACTTTGGATAATTACTTGAATCACTTCCTTTGTGAATCTAGCCCTTTGTGGGTCTGGGGCTACCAAGCTGGGCCAGGTCTGAAGCCCATGTAATCCAGTATCCTATCTCCAACAGTTGCCGGCATCAGATGCTTCAGAAAAAAGGGCAAGAAAACCTGAAATGGACACTTAAGGAATAACCCATCCATAGAACTTAAAGCATGATAGTTTTAAGAGTTAGCCCCTGTTTACCATGAAGCAAAGGTGTCAGTCTGGATCTAACTCATCTTATTTTCAGGATAATAAGAAAATTATTTACAATAGGCACTGAAATCTGCCATGGAGACAAGCCAAGAAAGAGTGAGCTGTTGGTTAAGTCATGGGCTTGTGATTTAGAAAGCTCAGATTTCTAGTCTCTCCTCTTTCATAGACATCCTATGTGACCTTACATGTGTCACTGAGCCTCTCTTTGGCTCTAATTCATAGATTCCAAGGTCAGAAGGTACCATTCTCATTATCTAGTCCAATGTTCTGTATAACACAGGCCATAGAACTTCCCCAGAATAATTCATAGAACAGATCTTTTAGACAAACATACTATCTTGATTTAAAAGTTGTCAGTGAGGGAAAATCCACCACCACCCTTGCTAAATTGTTCCAGTGGTTAACTACTCTCACTGTTAAAAAAAATGTGTTTATTTCCAGTCTGAATTTGTCTAGCTTCAATTTCCAGCCATTGGATCTGTTAGACTTTTCTCTGCTAGATTGAAGAGCTCATTGTTACGCTACGTGGAGTCGTTCACAACCATGGGTGCAACCAGGGCAGACATCCCAAACTGGTGGTGTGTTCCAGAATTACATTTTGCCAATCCAGTAACAAATGCGAACTCACGGATCACTGTATGAGTCTTGTCATGGAGTCACAGACAGTCCCCTGGGACACTCCATTCTATCTTCCCAATCAGGCAAGCTGGACTTAGCGATAAATGGTCACCTACACCAAAAATCACAAAATATTCAGGGTGCTCCCAGACCAGTCACT
>NW_020685648.1:0-4803 GCF_002925995.2 Terrapene triunguis
GGGGTTGTCGGGCCACTCACTCAAGTTTGGCCTACCCAGACTGCAGTCATCATGACGGCTGGGCCAAGCCTGAGTGGTGCTGGGAGCCCAGAGGTTGCAGTGACTGTGGCAGGGAAGGGAGCCCAGCCGGCCCTGTGGGACAGGAGCTGCCATGTGACCTTTTGAAATATTCTGGTGATCCAATTTCGGGTCCCGACCCACATGCTGAAAAACTGTGGATTAGACAACCTGTCTTCTCACAAAGTCCCTTTCTAGCCAGCACCTCAAGACTTAACCCAGCGTGTGCAGACTTGGGTACATACACTTAGACACCTTAAATTCAGGCCACTTACATGGAGGGGCTGAAAATCCAACATCGGTGAGAAGGGTAGTGCAGAGGTGCTGAGAAGCAGCAGCACCCAATCAGAGCTCTTCTGCTAAGTCCCTTTCTGTGGATTTCGGTGCCAGAATCTGAACACACACATCTGGCAATATTACTTTCTGCCGTCGAGGAGTAATCCCAGCTCCCAGAGTGTGGCAGAGCGAAGGGGCAGGAGCACCTAGAACACGATACCCAGTTTTCAATGACCATCAAACGGTGCCGGCTCCTTTTGTCAACCCTTCCCATCAACCCACTGGGTCCTTCGTCCTTTCCCTCCCTTCCCCCGGCCCTTTCACTTGGCTTGGGAGACTTTTCAGGAGCATCTTCACATTTCCTGTTTGGTTCTTCTCAGCCTGAGGGTTAGATCCTCCTTTCTCTTCTCCAAACCGGGAAGGGCTGGAGGGAAAGGGCCTGCCTCCTTCATTCCCTCCATTGCCTGCTCTTCCCCTGCCGCCACCCTCCCACCCATGCCACTCTGCTGCTCCCCCCCCGCCGTATTTCCCCTTTTGCAGGGTAGCCTTCTTTATGGAACTGGGTTCTCCTTGCCCGCCCCCCAAACAATGTTCATGAAAATAGATTAGGAACGGTAAATAGAACTAACTTCAATTAATACAAAAGCAAGGTTCTTTTAGACCTAAACCTTGAGTTAAGCTAACATTTTTAAATTGCTCAGATCAGGGTGGTTTGATTGAAATGAAAGAGTTGTAAATCACCATGCACAAAACCTTGCTTTAAATCAATAATTTTATTTGTGTTTTGCATTTGCACTTTAGTCATTTTCCTAAAGAAAGGCTGACTTTCCTTGGTTAGGAACCATCAAATATATTTTGTAAATCAACAATCTGGTCATGAAATGTGGTGCTTTTTTTTGCTAACCAGGAGGATATATCCTTCCTCTGATACTAAATCCTTTTAGCTGGCAACAGCCAGGCAACAAATAGCCGAACATTTAACATATAACAGAAAGAGAAACCTCACTGACAGACACCCACATGGACGCTGTCTACATGCACGTGTAAACCAGCAGGGAGCTCTTACCGAAAAGTTCCCTCTTTAGCTAGTTGTCTCAGGGGAACGTTGACAATTTTCTGCTTCTGCTCCCCAATTAGATTCACAAACATATGCGTAGGTTACAAACAAGAGAAGAGCATTTCAATAATTAAAAACAGCAAACAGAAAACCTGACCCTGCCGGGGAGAGTTAACCCACACATTCAACTGGGATCTTGCTGTCAAAGAACTACAAAATGGAATTGCTGAAGAGAATAATGCACTCCCCCGAGTCTGTCCTTTTCCTACTAGGCAAAGAAGATCTTTCAATCTTACCTCACCAGAGCCAGACCATACGAAAGGACCAGTTCATGCGATTTCACGTTGCCAGACATACCCAGGCTATTACAGAGAATCAGACCTACAGTGCAATCCACAGCTAAAGGCAGTCTATGCCCATACCTAGATAGGGCCCTATGAAATCTGCGTTCGCGAGAACACAGACAGACTCCCGGAATGAAAACATGAATGCAGAATCCTGCGCCCCACAGCACTAGGACCACAGCGGCAGGCTGCATGGCTGAGCTAGGTGCAGCAGTACTTCAGAGCAGAGGCGTAGCGAGCGCCCTCCGTACCCTCCGACCGGAGGGGGCCCCGCAAGGAAGGGGGCCCCTAAAAGTGGCAAAATAAATACCGCATTCCAGTTTCTGCATTGTAAGGGGCCCCGCCCGGACATATGTTCGGAGGGGGCCACCGTTCGGAGGGGGCCACGTTCTTTGTTGCTACGGCCCTGCTTCAGAGAGTTGAGCTGCTCCGGATCTGGAGCTTCCTGATCTGCTGTGCAGAGTAGGGAGGGGTGGGCTGATGTCAGGGGGTCCCCCTCCCCTTGCCGGTGTACCCGATCTCCACTCAGCTGGGATGGGGGCAGGGCCGGTGCAAGGATATTTTGCGCCCTAGGCGAAACTTCCACCTTGCGCCTCCCCTCCCCCTTCCCCACCCTCTCCCCGGAGCATCGCTTATTATATATATACTATATTTATTTATAGTCAGTCTCAGCATGACTTATTTATATATATATAAATTTCTGGTATACCTGTGGAGAGAACAGAGAACAGCAGACAGAGAGCACATATACTGAGGTAAAAAACCATAGCCTACCTTCCACTCCCCTGCCAGAACCGGTGTACCATTCATAGGCCATGCCCTTTCAAACATAATTTTGAAGGGACTGAGCCCTAACTTGCCCTTTGGGAGAGCGCGAATGCGGAGCAAAACAAGGGGTAGAGCATTAGGCCACTTAAGGGAAGCCTCTTGGCAGACCTTTGAGAGGTGCCGCTTAAGTGTCTGATTTGTGCGTTCCACTACTTTACTAGCCTGCGGTCGCCATGGAGTGTGGAGCTTCCAGGGGATTTGCAGGGCATCCGATATTTTTTTGAACGACTTGGGATGTGAAGTGTGTTTTGTTGTCAGATTTTATTCACTGGGGGAGTCCGAAGCGGGGAATGATTTCCTTGACAAATTTTAGAGCCACCGTTTTGGCAGTGTTGTTACGGCATGGGAAGGCTTCAGGCCATTCGCTGAATTGATTCACCAAGACGAGAAGGTATTTGAATTCTTGGTTCTGGGGGAACTTAGTAAAGTTTATTTGCCAAACCAGTCCTGGGCCTGGGGTAGGTTCCAGAGTGGCTGGTGGCACTGACACTCCTGGTCGAGGGTTGTTTTTTTGGCAGACTAGACATTTAGCCTGTACCTGGGAGGCCAGGGGTTTAAGTCCAGAGGTTAGAAAATATTTACTTATAAGCTGGGTAAGAGCCTCCCTGCCAGCGTATAATTCTTTCTTTTTTTACCAGGGTCAGTTTTTAATGTTTTTTGTAGTCAGGAATTCCTGGACTTTGTGGTTTTAATGAAGCAAGTGTTTTGTCTTTTTTTTTTTTGAAACAGTGTGGTTCAGCATTATACAGGGGAGAGGTTACTAGCACATCACCTTGTAATGGTTTTGCTTTTTTTAGAAAAATCCAAAGGCACAGTAGGTCTGTTAGTGGACAAGGGAGAGGTTACTAGCACTTCACCTTGTCTTTTTACAGTGAGAAGCATGGGTCCAGGTAGGCAGTTCTTGGCACTTCACAGCGGTGTTGGTGGTTAACAGGACTTGGAAAGGGCCTTTCCAGTGTGGAGCCAAAGCAGTTTTTTGTTGATGGACTTTACGTAGACTCAGTCTCCTTGTTTCAATGAATGGCAGGGCGGCTAGGGTCTTTGGGTAGCACTTCTTTTATTTGTGAGAAAAGAAACCTAACCTGAGACACCTTGTCTTTATATGATGGGGGTGTGATAGCCGAAGGGGACACCGGACCTGCCATTACAGCTGTGGGGGGGTTCTGGGGACTAACAGTAGCTACTACCGAACCTGTCGGAGTCAAATTACACTTTTGCAAAATATCTAACCTATCTTTTAGCAACATAAACAACTGTACATAAATATGTTTATTCCATTTACCCGTTCGCTGACAAAACAGATGCAATGGAAGGATCGTGTTATAATTAAGTGATCCTTCCGGTGGCCACCTTTCCTGGTCCTCTAGCTGATATTGAGGCCAGTCTACTGTACAGAACCTTTTTAATTTACTTTTAGTTATTGGATTTGGGCCAAACACTTTCCAATTTGCTAGAATGCATTCTAAGGGTGTACACCTTGCCCTGCCTGCAGTACTTTGTCCCTGCCCTATACTCTAGGGAGACACTGGGCATCCCCAGGTCAAGACAGATAAAGTCCCCACTGGACTGTTCCTACCTTATTCACAGGACCGGTTCTCCACCGTCGCCCGCAGCTGCTTCTCCACTGCTCGAGCGCATTGCACGGTTGTGCCCTCCGGGGTCGACCAAACCACGTCTCCGCCGAGGCCCCCGGTAAAGTCACCGGTGCGCGCTGGGCGTCGGTTGTCGCCGCAATCTGTCGACCTCCGAGAGGGGTCCGGGCAAGGCTAAATTTCAGCCTCGAGCTCACCCAGGGACGCCAAGACTGTTGCTGGCACAGAGTGCTGGCCTGACATTTTGAAGGTTTGAGCTACTCTCTGTGGATCACCCCACTCAATGCCTGTTCATTCTAGGAAGCAAGCCGGCTAGACAGTAAAACATCAGCGGCTGCTCCCAATGCTACACTCAGTGTTTCCAAAATTAGTAGACTTTATGGCCAGAAGAGACCTTTAGAGCATCTCATCTAACCCCCTGCATATCATAGGCTTCCTGTAGAGTACAATAGTTACTTTTTGGGCACACACATTCCAGAAAGGCATCTAGTCTTCATTCAATGACATCAAGAGATGGAGAATCCACCACTTTCCCTTTTAGTGAGTGCCAGGGGGCTCCATTTCCCCTTCCACTAGCTCCCCATTTACAGTGAGCCAGAGCAGTACCTGCAGCAGGGAGCGGGAGTTGCTGATGGCCTCAGAGGCACAG
>NW_020685649.1:0-1878 GCF_002925995.2 Terrapene triunguis
CAGGGGGGTCAGTTTGGAGCTGGCTGGGAACTGGAGGGAGCCCCAGGGTTGGGGTCTGAGCCCCCTGCCCCCCAGAGGGACCTGGCTGAGGGGTCCTGGTTGTACCCACAAGCCCTGGTCTGGACTGTTCCTGTCGGCCAATAAACCTTCTGTTCTGCTGGCTGAGAGTCCCGTGGAATCACAGGAAGGGAGGGTGCAGGGCCCTGACTCCACCACTCCATGACAACTGGTGGCAGCGGTGGGATCTACTGCACCCCGTGGACAGCGCTTCCTGCAGTAAGTGGCTGGGGAGCAGCGATCGAAGGGGGATTGCCGGGGACCAGGCGTGCTGAAGAGTCAGCGAGCAGCAGGCTCAGGGCGGAGGAGCTGAGGCGGTGACCTGGAGACGGGCTGCTACACCAGGGGTTCGCCCTGGGAACCAGCACCCAGGCCGGCGAGGGGATGTATGCGAAGCGCCTTCAGGGCGAGCTGGTGGAGCTGTGCAGGCAGAGGGGGCTGCACGGGGGAGGCGCAGCAAAGAACAGCTCATTGCCCAGCTGGAGCAGGGGGATCGCGTGGAGGACCCGGTCCCTGTCCCTGAGGGAAGCCGCCCAGCAGATGCAGAGCAGGCACCAGGGTC
This sequence comes from Terrapene triunguis, assembly GCF_002925995.2. Lineage (NCBI taxonomy): Eukaryota > Metazoa > Chordata > Testudines > Emydidae > Terrapene > Terrapene triunguis. Next base: position 620 of record NW_020685649.1, read on the forward strand.
TGTCCCAGCGGGGAGGGGTCAGAGAGGGCTTCCCGAGCCCCCCCTTCCTATGCCTAGGGATTGTACTTAGCGCCGTGCCCGGGATCTTTTCAGAGGGGGAGACAAACGCCACATTGATTGGTAACACACGTATCAATCCACACGGTATCACCTGCATATGAGATATATCACGCGCACACGCTCTTACGCACACACGTGCTCTCACACGCTCGCTCTTACACACATGCTCTCACACGCACACACACGTGCTCTCTCTCACGCACACACACACTCTGGCTTGTTGTTGTCCCCCATTAGTTGCTCCCCATAATGTCACTGGCAGGTGAGTTCGTTGGGGGGGGGTGGAGCCGGATCGATGCTCCCGTGTTGACAAGACGAGACCGGGGGCCTCTGCCCGACAGCTCACGTTTATCGCCGCTTCCCGCTCCCGCAAATCTACACCAGCCGCAAAATCTGTGTGTGGCCATTGGGCCTTTGTGCTGCGTCTCTCCGGGGGGGGGGGGGGTCCCGCTGCTGTTCTGCTCGCTCCTAACCCCCCGAGGCCGCCAATGTGTCTGAGCTTCAGTGAGCCCCCGGGGCCCCGTGTTCTTGTCCTGGGGTCTGGCTCCAGCCCCTCTCCCAGGTGTGCCGCTGTCTGGAGGTGCTGCCTCCCGCCTTCCTCAGCCGCCCCTCGCTCAGCCAACGGGCAAGTGATTAACTGAGGGGGGGGATCTTATTCTCCTCCGAGCAAAAAGCCATTTTCCTTCGACCTGAACTGTCCGTCGGGGCGATAACATTGTACCTGGGCTCAGGGCAAAGTTTCTATTGAAGGATTAGTACAAAGTTCCCGTAGCAAAGGCCTTGACCCAAAGCTGCCAGAAACCAGAGTCACACATGGACGGACCCAGCACAAAGTCACAGGAAAGTTGCGCGATGCTGCTTAATGCAGAGATTTATCTACCCCTGCCTGGCGCCCCTGCCCCCTCCCTGTCTGGCGCCCCCTGCAGGTACCTGGAGGACACACCCAGCGCACAGGGGTCACCATGTAGACTCGGATTCACCTTCCTCATGCGCGGCAGCAAGCGAGAGTCCCTGACAGTGAGTCCAGAGAACCCAGGCAGCCGGGCTCCCAGCCCCATTCCCCTCCTAGAGCTGGGAGAGAACCTAGGGGAGGGGCGGGGCTGCAAGGGAGAGGGGCTGGGGGTGGAGCTATCTGGGGAGGGGCGGGGCTGCAAGGGAGAGGGGCTGGGGGTGGAGCTATCTGGGGAGGGGCGGGGCTG
>NW_020685650.1:0-1456 GCF_002925995.2 Terrapene triunguis
CAGCCATCGGGCCTGGAGCCCCCTGACGCAGAGGGAAGCCTCAGTACAGTAGGCAAGTCAGCGCACGGGGTTGGTGCAAGGGACCCGACGCTCTCCGACACCCTCCAGAGACCGGCACCAGGAGAAGGTGAGCCGACCATTGCCGAAGGCTTCTGGAAGTCACTGCTCCAGGTCTCAGGAGCACCAATACCGGTCCCACGAGCAGCGGTACTGATCCCGTTCCCGATCGGCAAGAAGCCGCTCGTCGACCTCCCGCCAGCACAGCTCGATGGCACCGCCGTGGCCTTTTCGCTCAGCGTCTCCAGAATCCGGCGCCGACTCGGGCCGATACAGTTACCCGCACCGGACAGCAGAGAACACCTGGCTGGCTGGCAACCCCTGTAGGGATTGCCGGGACACGGGCCCTTCTGGACCCCCTGGTCCTACCACCAGCGGCAAGGGGCTCCCTCCAGGGCCAGCTACTTGGTGTCCCGGTCTCTGCATCGACGCTCCTCCGTGCGGGAAGCTACGGCGTCCAGACCGCCTGCGCCGCCGCCGAGCGAGAGACCGGAGAAACCGGCACCGAGTCCGGTGCCACCCCAGGGTCAGCTGTCCAGGCCCGAGCTGGAAGCCCCTCCTTCGGGGGAGGGGGACCAAGGGGACCAGCAGGAGGAAGTGGAGCAGCTGCTGACCTCCTCGTCATCCCCAGATGAAGTGGTGGCAGGCACAGTGGTATCAGGACCTCCACCAATAGACCACAGAGCCCACCAAGAGCTACTGCGTAAGATTGCTCATAACTTGGGGTTACTGGCCGAGGAGACGGTGGAGCAGCAGGACCCCATGGTGGACATCCTGAGCCCAAAGGGTCCATCCAGAATAGCGCTTCCGCTTATTAAGACCATACAGTCGAACTATAAGACTATATGGCAGACTCCAGCCTCCAGCGCCCCAACAGCCAAAGGTGTGGAACGCAAGTACTTCGCCCTGTCAAAGGGGTACGACTTCGTTTTGCCACCCAAGCCCATGTTCCTGGTAGTCTCGGCGGTAAACGAGAAAGAGCGCCATGGGCAACAGGCCCCAACCCCTAACGCCAAGGAAGCGAAGCGCCTGGACCTGTTTGGCAGGAAGGTGTATTCCTCAGGGGGCCTCCAGTTGAGGATTGCTAACCAAGAGGCCATCCTCAACAGGCATAACTTCAACTCCTGGGTGGCAGTGGGGGAGTTTAAGGACAGCCTCCTGCAGAGTTCCCACAGGAGTTTACGGCTCTGGTGGACGAAGGCAAGGCCGTAGCGAAGACCTCTCTCCAGGTGTCCTTGGATTCGGCGGATGCGGTGGCCAGGACAGTTGCGTCTGGCGTGGTCATGCGACGCTCGGCGTGGCTACAGGAGTCAGGTCTGCCACCTGAGGTCCAGAACACGCTCCAGGACCTCCCCTTCGAAGGGTCCGGGCTCTTTTCGGACCAGACGGACGCAAAGCT
>NW_020685650.1:1556-4966 GCF_002925995.2 Terrapene triunguis
CCTTCAAGCCGCAGCCGCCTCCTCGGTGTCACTACCAACCTCATCCTATGCAGGAGCCCTACCGCAGGCGAAATGGGGATAACAGGAGGCGGCACAATAATAACAACAATAGCTCCAATAGGCCAGGCTGGAGCCAAGGCCAACATAAGTCTCAGCCCGACCCTAAACCAAGCTTTTGAAGGTGCGCTCGAGGACAGCGTACCAGACCAATCACCGGATCCATCCCCTTGTTTCCTGGACCGCCTGTCCCGCTTCTCCTGTGCGTGGTTCAGTATTACGTCAGACCGCTGGGTGCAAAGCGGTTACAGGCTGCAGTTCTTCTCCCTGCCTACCTCTCACCCCTCTTTCCCCGTCCCTCTTCAGGGACCCTTCTCATGAGCATCTCCTGGAAAAGGAAGTTCGCACGCTCCTAGAGGTGGGGGGCGGTACAGTTGGTACCAAAGAACCTAAGGGGAAAAGGGTTCTACTCCCGCTACTTCCTCATTCCCAAGGCCAAAGGAGGCCTTCGTCCCATTCTGGACCTGCGCGGGCTCAATAAGTTCCTGGTCAAGGCCCGGTTCCACATGGTCTCTCTGGGCACCATCATCCCTTCCCTGGATCTGGGGGACTGGTACGCTGCCCTCGACATGAAGGACGCGTACTTTCATATCGCCATCCACTCGGTGCATTACCAGTTCACGGTTCTCCCGTTTGGCCTAGCTACGGCCCCACGGGTGTTCACAAAATGCATGGCGGTGGTGGTGGCCTTCTTACGGAGGCAGAGGGTTTGAGTTTACCCGTACCTCGACGACCGGCTCCTGGTGGGCCAGTCCGAAGAGGAGGTTCGGTCCCACGTGCAAGTGGCCTTGAGACTATTCCGCACGCTGGGGCTCCTGGTCAACTTCCCCAAGTCCACCCTCATTCCAACGCAGAGTGGAATTCATAGGGGCGGTCCTAGATGCGGTACAGGCAAAGGCGAGCCTCCCAGTATCACGATTCCTGGCCATCCAGCAAGCAGTGAACTCCCTGTGCCAGTTTCCCACTACAACTGCCAGATGCTGCCTGAGGCTGCTGGGCCACATGGCAGCATGCACACATGTGGTCAAGCATGCCAGACTGAAACTCAGGACGCTGCAGGCGTGGCTCACTCATGTATACCGCCCAGGCAGGGACCCCCTGGATTTGGTAGTGACCGCCCCGAGGGAAGTGTTGGACTCCCTACAGTGGTGGCTGTCCCAGACCGTGGTTTGCGACGGCATCCCCTTTGCTGCACAACAGCTGGACCTGGCGCTTGTGACGGACGCGTCAGACCTCGGATGGGGTGCTCACCTAGGAGACCTCAGGGCTTTTGGTCGGGAGCGGAGCGGTCGCTCCATATCAATGTGAAGGAGTTCAGGGCGGTTCGTTTAGCCTGCCAGATCTTTCACGCCGCTTTGAGTGGTCACAGCGTGACAGTTCTGATGGACAACACGACCGCTATGTTTTACATAAACAAGCAGGGCGAAGCCCGCTCCTCACTGCTCTGCCATGAGGCTCTCCTCCTCTGGAACTTCTCCATAGCCCATGCCATTCACCTCGAGGCGTCACATCTCCTGGGGGTGCGGAACAAACTAGTGGACCACCTCAGCAGGTCGTACCGCATGCATGAGTGGACGCTCAGAGTGGACGTCATGTATTCGCTCATCCCCAGGTGGGGGTTTCTCTGGGTAGACCTGTTTGCCGCCAGGGGCAACGCCCAGTGCCCGCAGTTCTGCTCATTCCTGGGCTGCAGCCGGGTTCAACAGCAGACGTGTTCGCGATCCCGTGGGGAGGGGAATTAAAATACGCCTTTCTCCCGCTTCCTCTGGTGCACAAGGTCCTGCTCAAGGTGTGCAGGGATGGGGCGGCGGTCATCCTCATCGCCCTGGCCTGGCCCCACCAGCACTGGTTCACTACGCTCTTGGAGCTGTTGATGGAAGCCCCGGTAACCCTGCCTCTACACCGGGACCTCATCACGCAGGACGGAGGGCGGCTCCTCCAACCCGACCTGCAATCACTGCATCTGACGGCGTGGAAGCTCTGTGGCTGAACGCTTTCGAGAGCCAGTGCTCCCTCCCTGTGCAGCAGGTTCTACTTGGTAGTAGGAAACTTTCTACCAGGGCGACTTATCTGGCCAAGTGGAAAAGGTTCTCGTGCTGGTGTGGCTCCAACAGGTCCAGCCACACCAGGCTCCAGTGCCCACCATTCTAGAATACCTACTGCACCTCAAGCAGCAGGGGTTGGCCCCGTCCTCGATCAGGGTACATCTGGCGGCCATCTCTGCCTTCTACCTGGGGTTTTCAGGAGGCTCGGTGTTCTCCCACCCAATGGTGAGGCGGTTCCTTAAAGGACTGGAGAGGGTGTTCCCTTACTTACACCCCCCCAGTTCCCCAATGGAATCTCTACTTAGTCCTTTCTAAGTTTATGGGGCCCCCGTTCGAGACCCTTGTTACCTGCTCCCTCCTCCACCTTTCCTGGAAGGTGGCATTCCTGGTGGCCATTACCTCGGCCAGAAGGGTATCTGAGCTGAGGGCACTCACCCTTTTGTAAATCCACGCAGCTGTTCGTGGTCGTGGCGGAAAGGATGAGAGGGCTCCCGGTGTCGGCGCAGCGAATCTCCTCCTGGATTACAGACTGCATTCGGGCGTGTTATGACCTCACAGGTGTTCCGGCCCCGCTGGTCACTGCCCACTCGACCAGGGCGCAAGCAGCTTCAGCGGCTTTCCTGGCACAGGTCCCAGTCCAGGAGATCTGCAGAGCAGCCACCTGGTTGTCGGTGCATACCTTTACAACCCACTACCCCATTACACGGTCAACCAGCAGGCCCGAGAGGACGCAGCGGTTGGCGTGGCGGTCCTCCGATCAATTGCTCCGTGACTCCTACCCTCCTCCGAAAGTAAGCTTGTGATTCACCTAATGTGGAATGGACGTGAACAAGCACTCGAAGAAGAAAAAACGGTTACCTACCTTTTCCTAACTGTTGTTCTTTGAGATGTGTTGTTCACATCCATTCCACCACCTGCCCTCCTACCCCTCTGTCGGAGTTGCCAGCAAGAAGGAACTGGAGGGGGTTGGGCCAGTGGGGGTATATATGCACGGTGCAGTGGTGCCGCTCAGGCAGGGGCCCCGCTGGCCCGACGGGTACCGCTAAGGGAAAAGTTTCCAACGCTCATGCACGCAACACGCGCACACGTAATGTGGAATGGACATGAACAACACATCTCGAAGAACAACAGTTACGAAAAGGTAGGTAACCGTTTTTTCCACTCTTGCTTTGCATTTTATATAAGCAGTATTTAGAAATTTACCAAAAATTATATTTTCTTACTACTTCATATGGTAAAATTTGTGTAAATTTCAATATACCGCTCCCTTTGCAACCCATTATGTCTGTTTGATCTATTGTTGTAAGG